>NC_057807.1:13454295-13637433 GCF_018294505.1 Triticum aestivum
GGAGCTCCGGTATTGTCCCAATCTCACCCGGAACCTTTCCGGTGTCCAAATATAGTCGTCCAATATATCGATCTTCATGTCTCGACCATTTCGAGACTCCTCGTCATGTCCGTGATCACATCCGGGACTCCGAACAACCTTCAGTACATCAAAACACATAAACTCATAATACAACTGTCAACTAACTTTAAGCGTGCGGACCCTACGGGTTCGAGAACTATGTAGACATGACCGAGACACATCTCCGGTCAATAACCAATAGTGGAACCTGGATGCTCATATTGGCTCCCACATATTCTACGAAGATCTTTATCGGTCAAACCGCATAACAACATGTGTTGTTCCCTTTGTCATCGGTATGTTACTTGCCCGAGATTCGATCGTCGGTATCTCAATACCTAGTTCAATCTCGTTACTGGTGAGTCTCTTTACTTGTTCTGTAATACATCATCCTGTAACTAACTCATTAGTTAGAATGCTTGCAAGGCTTATAGTGATGTGCATTACCGAGTGGGCCCAGAGATACCTCTCCGACAATCGGAGTGACAAATCCTAATCTCGAAATACGCCAACCCAATGATTACCTTCGAAGACACCTGTAGAGCACCTTTATAATCACCCAATTACATTGTGATGTTTGATAACACACAAAGTGTTCCTCCGGTAAACGGGAGTTGCATAATCTGATAGTCATAGGAACATGTATAAGTCATGAAGAAAGCAATAGCAACATACTAAATGATCAAGTGCTAAGCTAACGGAATGGGTCAAGTCAATCACATCATTCTCCTAATGATGTGATCCCGTTAATCAAATGACAACTCATGTCTATGGTTAGGAAACTTAACCATCTTTGATTAATGTGCTAGTCAAGTAGAGACATACTAGTGACACTATGTTTGTCTATGTATTCACACATGTATTATGTTTCCGGTTAATACAATTCTAGTATGAATAATAAACATTTATCATGAAATAAGGAAATAAATAATAACTTTATTATTGCCTCTAGGGCATATTTCCTTTAGTCTCCCACTTGCACTAGAGTCAATAATCTAGCTCACATCGACATGTGATTTAACACCAATATTCATATCTGTATATTATTAGCACCCATAGTTCACATCATCATGTGACCGATACCCAAAGGGTTTACTAGAGTCAATAATCTAGTTCACATTGCTATGTGATTAACACCCAAAGAATACTAAGGTGTGATCATGTTTTGCTCGTGAGAGAAGTTTAGTCAACGGGTCTGTCACATTCAGAGCCGTATGTATTTTGCAAAACATTCTATGTCTACAATGCTCTGTACGGAGCTACTCTAGCTAATTGCTCCCACTTTCAATATGTATCCAGATTGAGACTTAGAGTCATCTGGATCAGTGTCAAAACTTGCATCGAGAAACATATCATTATTCCACTAAGGATAATTTTGACCAATGTTCAGTGATCTACTCCGAGATCACTATTGTACTCCCTTGCCAAACCAGGGCAGAGTATACAATAGGTCTGGTCCATAGCATGGCATACTTTTATAGAACCTATGACTGAGGCATAGGGAATGACTTTCATTCTCTTTCTATTTTCTGCCGTGGTCGGGATTTGAGTCTTACTCAATTTCACACCTTTGCAACACAGGCAAGAAATTTTTCTTTGACTGTTCCATTTTGAACTACTTCAGAATCTTGTCAAGGTATGTACTCATTGAAAATCTTATCAAGCGTCTTGATCTATCTCAATAGATCTTGATGCTCAATATGTAAGCAGCTTTACTAAGGTCTTTCTTTTAAAGAACTCCTTTCAAACACTTCTTTATGATTTCCAGAAAAAAATCTACATCATTTTTGATCAACAATATGTCACTCACATATACTTATCAGAAAGCCTGTAGTGCTCCCACTCACTTTATTGTAAATACAGGATTTACCGCAAGTCCATATAAAACTATATGCTTTGATCAATTTATCAAAGCGCTTGCACCAGTCAATAGATGGATCGCTGGAGCTTGCACATTTTGTTAGCACCTTTAGGATTGACAAAACCTTCTGGTTGCATCATATACAACTCTTCTTTAAGAAAACCATTAAGGAATGCAGTTTTGACATCCATTTGCTAGATTTCATAAAATGTGGCAATTGCTAACATGATTCGGACAGACTTAAGCATCGCTATAGTTGAGAAAATATCATTGTAGTCAACACCTTGAACTTGTTGAAAACCTTTTTGCGACAAGTCGAGCTTTGTAGATAGTAACACTACTATCAAAGTCCGTGTTCCTCTTGAAGATCCATTTATTTTCTATCTCTTGATCATCGGGCAAGTCCACCAAAGTCCACACTTTGTTCTCATACATGGATCCTATCTCAGATTTCATGGCCTCCAGCCATTTCGCGGAATTTGGGATCATCATCGCTTCCTCATAGTTCGTAGGTTTATCATGGTCTAGTAACATGACTTCTAGAACAGGATTACCGTACTACTCTGGTGTGGACCGTACTCTGGAAGACCTACGAGGTTCTGTAGTAACTTGATCTAAAGTTTCATGATCATCATCATTAGCTTCCTCACTAATTGATGTAGGAATTACTGGAACTAATTTCCGTGATGAACTACTTTCCAATTCGGGAGAAGGTACAATTACCTTATCAAGCTCAACTTTCTTCCCACTCACTTCATTCGAGAGAAACTCCTTCTCTAGAAAGGATCCATCTTAGCAACGAATATCTTGCCTTCGGATCTGTGATAGAAGGTGTACCCAAAAATTTCCATTGGGTATTCTATGAAGACGCACTTCTCCGATTTAGGTTCGAGTTTATCAGGTTGAAACTTTTTCACATAAGCATTGCAGCCCCAAACTTTTTAAAACGACAACTTTGGTTTCTTGCCAGACCACAGTTCATAAGGCGTCGTCTCAATGGATTTTGATGGTGCCCTATTTAAAGTGAATGCAGCTATCTCTAATGCATAACCCCAAAACTTTAGTGGTAAATCGATAAGAGACATCATAGATTGTACTATATCCAATAAAGTACAGTTATGACGTTCGGACACACCACTAAGGTGTGGTGTTCTAGGTGGCATGAGTTTGTGAAACTATTCCACATTGTTTCAATTGAAGACCAAAACTCGTAACTCAAATATTCGTCTCCGCGATCAAATCGCAGAAAACTTTATTTTCTTGTTATGATGATTTTCCACTTCACTCTAAAATTCTTTGAACTTTTCAAATGTTTTAGACTTATGTTTCATCAAGTAGATATACTCATATCTACTCAAATCATCTGTGAAGGCCAGAAAATAACGATACCCGCCACGAGCATCAACACTCATTGGACCACATACATCGGCATGTATTATTTCCAACAAGTCAGTAGCTCATTCCATTGTTCCGAAGAACGGAGTTTTAGTCATCGTGCCCAAAAGGCACGGTTCGCAAGCATCAAATGATTCATAACCAAGTGATTCCGAAAATCCATCTTTATGGAGTTTCTTCATGCACTTTACACCGATATGACCCAAACGACAGTGCCACAAAAGTTGCACTATCATTATTAACTTTGCATCTTTTGGCATCAATATTATGAATATGTGTATCACTATGATCGAGATCCAACAAACTATTTTCATTGGGTGTATGACCATTGAAGTTTAATTCATGTAAACAGAACAACAATTATTCTCCGACTTTAAATGAATAACCGTATTGCAATAAACATGATCAAATAATATTCATGCTCAACGCAAATGCCAAATACATTTATTAGGTTTAACACTAATCCTAAAAGTATAGGGAGTGTGTGATGATGATCATATCAATCTTGGAACTACTTCCAACACTCATCGTCACTTCCCCTTCAACTGGTCTCTGTTTATTCTGTAACTCCTATTTTGAGTTACTAATCTTAGCAACCGAACAAGTATCAAATACTCAGGGGCTACTATAAACACTAGTAAGGCACATATCAATAACCTGTATATCAAATATACCCTTGTTCACTTTGCCATCCTTCTTATCCACCAAATATTCAGGGCATTTCCGCTTCCAGTGACCATTTCCTTTGCAGTAGAAGCACTCAGTTTCAGGCTTTGGTTCAGCTTTGGCCTTCTTCATGGGAGTGACAACTTGCTTGCCATTCTACTTGAAGTTTCCCTTTCTTTCCCTTTGCCCTTTTTCTTGAAACTAGTGGTCTTGTCAATCATCAACACTTGATGCTCTTTCTTGATTTCTACCTTCGTTGATTTCAACATCACGAAGAGCTTGGGAATCGTTTTCATCATCCCTTGCATACTATAGTTCATCACGAAGTTCTAGTAACTTGGTGATGGTGACTAGAGAACTCTGTCAATCACTATCTTATCTGGAAGATTAACTCCCACTTGATTCAAGCGATTGTAGTACCCAGACAATCTAAGCACATGCTCACTAGTTGAGCAATTCTCCTCCATCTTTTAGCTATAGAACTTGTTGGAGACTTCATATCTCTCAACTCGGGTATTTGCTTGAAATATTAAATTCAACTCCTGGAACATATCATATGGTCCATGACGTTCAAAACGTCTTTGAAGTCCCGATTCTAAGCCGTTAAGCATGGTGCACTAAACTGTCAAGTAGTCATCATATTGAGCTAGCCAAACGTTCATAACGTCTGCATCTGCTCCTGCAATAGGTCTGTCACCTAGTGGTGCATCAAGGGCATAATTCTTCTGTGCAGCAATGAGGACAATCCTCAGATCACGGATCCAATTCGCATCATTGCTACTAACATCTTTCAACACAGTTTTCTCTAGGAACATATCAAAATAAACATATGAAAGCAACAACACGAGCTATTGATCTACAACATTATTCGCAAAATACTATCAAGACTAAGTTCATGATAAATTTAAGTTCAATTAATCATATTACTTAAGAACTCCCACTTAGATAGACATCCCTCTAATCATCTAAGTGATCACGTGATCCAAATCAACTAAACCATAACCGATCATCACGTGAAATGGAGTAGTTTTCAATGGTGAACATCACTATGTTGATCATATCTACTATATGATTCACGCTCGACCTTTCGGTCTTAGTGTTCTGAGGCCATATCTGCATATGCTAGGCTCGTCAAGTTTAACCTGAGTATTCTGCATGTGCAAAACTGGCTTGCACCCATTATAGATGGACGTAGAGCTTATCATACCCGATCATCACGTGGTGTCTGGGCACGACGAACTTTGGCAATGGTGCATAATCAGAAAGAACACTTTTATCTTGAAATTTAGTGAGAGATCATCTTATAATGCTACTGTCAATCAAAGCAAGATAAGATGCATAAAAGATAAACATCACATGCAACCAATATAAGTGATATGATATGGCCATCATCATCTTGTGCTTGTGATCTCCATCTCCGAAGCACTGTCATGATCACCATCGTCACCGGTGCGACACCTTGATCTCCATCGTAGCATCGTTGTCGTCTCGCCAACTATTGCTTCTACGACTATCGCTACCACTTAGTGATAAAGTAAAGCAATTACATGGCGATTGCATTGCATACAATAAAGCGACAACCATATGGCTCCTGCCAGTTGCCGATAACTTGGTTACAAAACATGATCATCTCATACAATAAAATATAGCATCACGTCTTGACCATATCACATCACAACATGCCCTGCAAAAACAAGTTAGACATCCTCTACTTTGTTGTTGCAAGTTTTACGTGGCTGCTACGGGCTGAGCAAGAACCGTTCTTACCTACGCATCAAAACCACAATGATAGTTCGTCAAGTTAGTGTTGTTTTAACCTTCTCAAGGACCGGGCGTAGCTACACTCGCTTCAACTAAAGTTGGAGAAACTGACACCCGCCAGCCACCTGTGTGCAAAGCATGTCGGTAGAACCAGTCTCGCGTAAGCGTACGCGTAATGTCGGTCCGGGCCGCTTCATCCAACAATACCGCCGAACCAAAGTATAACATGCTGGTAAGTAGTATGACTTGTATCACCCACAACTCACTTGTGTTCTACTCGTGCATATAACATCAACGCATAAAACCTAGGCTCGGATGCCACTGTTGGGAAACGTAGTAATTTCTAAAAAAATCCTACGTACACGCAAGATCATGGTGATTCATAGCAACGAGGGGGGAGAGTGTGTCCACGTACCCTCGTAGACCGAAAGCAGAAGCATTAGCACAAAGCGGTTGATGTAGTCATACGTCTTCACCGTCCAACCGATCAAGCACCGAAAGCATGACACCTCCGAGTTCTTGCACACGTTCAGCTCGATGACGTCCCTCGAACTCCGATCCAGTCGAGTGTCAAGGGAGAGTTCCGTCAGCACGACGGCGTGGTGACGATGATGATGTTCTATCGTCGCAGGGCTTCGCCTAAGCACCGCTACAATATTATCGAGGAGGACTATGGTAGAGGGGGGCACCGCACACGGCTAAGAGATCAATAGTCAATTGTTGTGTCTATGGGGTGCCCCCCTCCCCCGTATATAAAGGAGTGGAGGAGGGGGCCGGCCAAGGGGAGAGGCGCGCCCTAGGGGGCAGTCCTACTCCCACCGGGAGTAGGACTCCTCCCTTTCCTATTTGAAGAGGGAGAGGGAAGGAAGAGGAAGGAGGGAGGAAGGAAAGGGGGGGCCGGCCCCCTTCCCAATTCGGTTTGGGCTTGGGGGGGGCGCCCCCTCCCTTGCTCCTTTCCCATCCTTTCCACTAAGGCCCATTAAGGCCCATATACCTCCCGGGGGGTTCCGATAACCTCCCGGAGCTCCGGTATTGTCCCAATCTCACTCGGAACCTTTCCGGTGTCCAAATATAGTCGTCCAATATATCAATCTTCATGTCTCGACCATTTAGAGACTCCTCGTCATGTCTGTGATCACATCTGGGACTCCGAACAACCTTCAGTACATCAAAACACATAAACTCATAATATAACTGTCATCTAAGTTTAAGCGTGCGGACCCTACGGGTTCGAGAACTATGTAGACATGACCGAGACACGTCTCTGGTCAATAACCAATAGCGGAACCTGGATGCTCATATTGGCTCCCACATATTCTACGAAAATCTTTATCGGTCAAACCGCATAACAACATACGTTGTTCCCTTTGTCATCGGTATGTTACTTTCCCGAGATTCGATCGTCAGTATCTCAATACCTAGTTCAATCTCGTTACCGGCAGGTCTCTTTACTCGTTCTGTAATACATCATCCTGTAACTAACTCATTAGTTACAATGCTTGCAAGGCTTATAGTGATGTGCATTACCGAGTGGGCCCAGAGATACCTCTCTGACAATCGGAGTGACAAATCCTAATCTCGAAATACGCCAACCCAATGAGTACCTTCGAAGACACCTGTAGAGCACCTTTATAATCACCTAGTTACGTTGTGACGTTTGGTAGCACACAAAGTGTTCCTCCGGTAAACGGGAGTTGCATAATCTGATAGTCATAGGAACATGTATAAGTCATGAAGAAAGCAATAACAACATACTAAACGATCAAGTGCTAAGCTAACAAAATGGGTCAAGTCAATCACATCATTCTCCTAATGATGTGATCCCGTTAATCAAATGACAACTAATGTCTATGGTTAGGAAACTTAACCATCTTTGATTAATGAGCTAGTCAAGTAGAGGCATACTAGCGACACTATGTTTGTCTATGTATTCACACATGTATTATGTTTCCGGTTAATACAATTCTAGCATGAATAATAAACATTTATCATGAAATAAGGAAATAAATAATAACTTTATTATTGCCTCTAGGGCATATTTCCTTCAGAATTATGTTATGCGTATCCTTCATCAATTTAAATTGATGACAAGCAAAAGATTTAGCATACTACTTATTATCGTTGCGAAGGATCAGGGGAGATATAGCGCAAACTTGGAGAAGGTCTTCAATGAACCACTGGTAGGATTTGGGAAAAACAAATGAATTGATATGAAAACAAAGGAAGATGAGTTTTGAACGAACCACCATAAGAATTAAAGACGATTAAAGAAAAGTGACCGAATCACCGGGAAGAATTTTAGAAAACGAAGGAAGATACTTGAGGGAATTCAGATACGAGAGAACGAAGAGATCATGAACTGATTAGAGGATATTTGGACGACGCATCGGTAGAATAGGGGAATGAGAGCTGAATGTTGTGAACGAATAAATCTTTCGAAAAGATGGCCTTTGGACGATCGAGAAAGGAAAGCAACTGGTGAAATGCTCTGGATGGGTATGAAAGAATTTCTCACAATCGAAAACAATTATGAAAGGATGACACCAAGCTTGAACTATGCATCTGTGGAAAAACGGGTAAGGATTTAAGAGGAACTCTTCTTCTGTCTTCTTCAATCCTTTTCAACGGTGCTTCTTTTCAGTGGGCCCTAACCCACAGGTTTATTCGCAAGATCATCTAGACCACGACGTTCGGCCGCCAAGCACCATGATCTTCCGCCTATCACCGGCCTCTCCGACCGTCCCTACTGCAGCAAATCCAGCCGCATAATGCTCGGTCGTATCACAAGCAGCGACGAGTGCTTCTCCTTCTTTTCTCTGTGTTGTATTTCAAGTTAAGTTCCTCATGGAAATGATTGTATTTTGAACAATGCACAAATTTCTTGGGGCCACTCGAAAAGTAGTATGTTCTTGACATGAATTTTTGGTTTCCTCCAATATTTCAAAGTGTACCACGGTCTGAAACCCATATGGAGGGAAAAAGCTGAACTCATTGCGTTAATGGACTTTTGACACCCTTATTCACAAGGTAAGCGAGTATATATAGCATGTATAATTTTTTCCTCAGCTAAGCATGCAAATAGTGTTGAACAAGTCATCCAAACATTGTTTTATCATATATCAATGCAGTGCAGACCACACAAATCATGTGACCATTCTACTTCTGTTTTTTGTGTGCTCTTGTAGAAAGAAAAATAAAGAAGAATGACAAAAACTTCATGAAGTGAGTAGGTTAATGTCAATTGCATGATGAGAAGTTCAAAGTTCGTCTATTCTGGCAGAGACGAAACAGTTGACTGACCATTGCTTTTTGGCTATGAACAATAGACTGAATAATAACAGAACATGCATGAATAAACACTGACCCTGCTAGCCGTGGCTGTTAAGAATAAATAAATTTGATCACATACAAGGCTATTATCGTATAAAACAAATGTCACTTCTGTTTCTGTACGACACTCTAAACACATTAACACAGAGAGATCTCCACACCCATTAATAATAAAGGCAAGATGGTCTTTTTAGAAAATACGTCGTTTCGCAGCCAGGATGGGCTGGCCCATTGGCGGATGTTGAGCATGATTGGTTTGCTGCCAATATTTTGCTAGCCAAATGTTGGCATTGCCAAATGTTGGCAATACCAATACTTGCCAACTATTGGCCAACTTTGTGTGAGATAGGGAAGACAATTCGGTAACCAACCAAGTTTGGCGCAATGCCAAACATAGGCATGACAATTTTTGGCACCAAACCAATTATGCTCGTTGTACGCCTGTATGATTTGTTCACGCTTGTGCCTACAAAGGGAATTTCCTATTTGGCGCCACAGGCGCCAGTTAACGTGCATTTTCGTTAACTAGCGCATGTGGCCTCCGTAAATGGGCCGGCCCATCTAGGCGCCGGTTGACATTTTCTTTTTTGAAAACTCTGTGTACTTTTTTGAATATATATGAACTTTTTAAAAATTTCAACAGTTTTTTTTCAGATTGATAAACTTTTTTGAATATCTATGATCTTTTTTGAAATTCAATGAACATCTTTTTGAAGATGGATGAACTTTTTTTATTTATGAACTTTTTTTAAGTTCAGTGGACTTTTTCTAAAAATACATGAACTTTTTTTCAATTTTTATGAACTTTTCTAATTGGATGAACTTTTTTCAAAATTGTTGAACCTTTTTTGAAGATAGGAACTTTTTTTAAAATGGATGAACCTTTTTTCTTTAAATCTGTAAAGCTTTTTTGATTTCATAGTTTTATTTTTCTTAAAATAATAAAAAAAACTGGGGCAGCACGCTAGTGGGCCGGCCCATGCTAGCAGCACTGCAGGCGCCGTATCGTTAACGGGCGCCTGTAGTGCGCATAGGAGCTCCCCCTACAAAGAGCAAGCTGGATAACCAGTACAGCTTAGAAGCGCTTGTGCCTACATTGGCAGCGGTAGATACTTAACAATAAGAGGTACTGTAGCAAACACATTAGTCACACAAGTTGGTCATAGAAGCTGATTACATGGGAACGTTTTCTAAAAACACGATTTTTTAGGATAGAAGGTACTGTAGCGAATATTTATGTAAAACATATACATTTATTGAACTTTGAAATTCAAAAAAAAACCCGAACATTTTTTGAAAAAATGAACAAAGTTCAAAAAAGGTAGGTACCATAGAGAACATTTATTTTGAAAAGCAAAAAAAAGATTTTTTTACCATTTTCCAAAACAATTGGAGTTAAAAAAACTTCTTCAAACTTTTAAAAATTGTTCACAATTTCAAGACATGTTAGTTATTTCAAAATTTGTTCGTGTTTTAGAAAAGTTCAAAGTTTCAAAACAAATTGTGTGAACAATTTTTCAACTCTTTGCATAATTTCGAATTTTGTTCTCATTTTTATGATGTGTTCAAAATTTCCAAATGTGTTCCAATTTTTCCAAGATTATTTGTGTTTTCAGAACAATGTTCTCATTTTAAGATATTGTTCACAGATTCAATAAATGTTCGCATATTAAAAAATTCTTTGGTTTCAAAAAATGTGCGCGTATTAGGAACGTTCTGGATTTCAAAAAATGTTCGTGTATTAAAAAAATCATGGACTTGCGTATTAAAAAATAGTGGATTTCAAACAATGTTCTCGAATTTCGAAATATGTTTATGTGTTCAAAAATTGTTCGTAGAATCTATAAAATATTCGGTATTTAAAATATGTTCACAATGTTCAGTGAAGCGTTCAAAATTTTGTAAGCTTTGTTTCAAATGTGTCGTTACTTTCTTTAATAAAACTCCGCGCTACCTTCATAACAAAAGCATCTGAGGGGTCGAGTGGTTAGCACCAACCACTCCTTCCAGGCTCTAATGTCTTTTGTAAGGGGGGTTGTAGCGAAGCAGGACTCAACAAATGCATTGATTAACTCAAAATTATATCATGTATCCATCCGTTTCACCTTAACATCAGACCTCTTTATATATATACACCTGATTCAAGGTATTAACATTATGAGTTGCGCGGGATGACAATTTTGTGAAAAAAGGTGCCTGACCTGAACCGACAAGCGGATGAAGCATTTAGGAAGCAGGATTATCTGAATGCATCAGTGTTATACACACACGTACACTCTCGGACTTGTTCCTCCATCGCAATTTAGTTGATTGATCATTAGCATTAATTTCCCATGGCAATGTGTATTACTAAACCAGTTACCTAGTAATGCTGTCGCATCAACCTATTGAAAGACAATTGACTACTGCGCACATGTAACCAGTTACCTAATAATGTTGTTTTACACTACTTTGTCTGCTGCAGGAACTGAGGATGGAAACCTTGGACGCTGAATTGTTGTCAAACAGGGGTCGCAGAGAATGGGCTTTATGAATTATGATGATGCACATAAATGCCAGGAGCTTCAACCAAAATGGGCAAAGTCACACTATCGGCTAGGAGTAGCCCTAATGTGTATGAATGTCCGTGTCATAGAAGAGTTCACTATGAAAATTTCCGACTATCTCTAATGTGCATGAATGGGGTTTAGCGGGAGCTTAGACCAGTTTAGTGGCTACCTATTTTGGGCATTCCGGAACTTAATAACCTGTTTGTATGGAGGTGTTGACAAGTTGATGATGAATTGGCTGTGAAATGTTGTACAGTAGATCGATCAGTATATTCTGCACTGCGAGTTCTCATCATATCTGCAAAAAATTAGTCTCTCACTATATCTGCAATACTCGCAATGAACATACAATTTGTCTGTTTGACTGCACCAACAGTCATGTACTCATGTACATGTAGAGATGGTACGGCCTTGTCTTAAAGAAGAAGAAAAATCAGTAACCATGTTCAGAAAAGCAACTCAATAAGGGGCATCGCTTAGGAATAATGAACTATACTAGCCAGCTCCTATGAGTTCCTAAGACACACACAGAACGAGCGACCCGTGCAGCCATACCTACTCCCTCCGTTCCTAAATATAGGTCTTTTTAGAGATTTCAACAAGTGACTACATACGAAGCAAAATGAGTGAATCTACACTTTAAAATATGTCTATATACATCCATATGTGTTAGTTCATTTGAAATCTCTAAAAAGACTTATATTTAGGAACGGAGGGAGTATATCTCAGTCGATGTAGCAGCAACTCTTTGTGTTAGTCGCTTCTCAGCTAAAACTAAAGCATCATCAGTCGTGCACCTTTTAATACCTTTACCTCCCACGACGCTCATTGCGAGGACGCGGGTACACACGGCGTGAGGCGCACATGGAGGACCGGAGGCGCTGAGCCGCTATGAAGTGTGAGTGGTACTTTCGTAAGCTGCCATGCAAGAGAGGACTAGAGAGGTGTTGAGCCGCTATGAAGCGGGATGGTACTCGCTGAAGCTGTCACACAAGACACCGATAACGTCGCCGGCCTGGTTGAGCAGAGGTGCGCCATGCTCCCAGACTGCACCTCGAGCACAACGATGTCGTAGCCGGCAGCGTTGACGCTATAGATGTTTACTTCCCTAAGCTCAGATTGATACGCCAGCTGGGTCAAATTGCTTGGCCAGAGCAGGGATGGCTCGGCTCAAGCACATTGCTCAAGTGCAGCTTTGGGCACATGTCAATCCGAGTATCTTCCGCCTATCTTGGGGCCGCACGAAGTGTAGTATGTGCTTACCATGATTTTTTGTTTTCCTCCAATATTTCAGAGTATTCCATGGGCTAAAATAATATGGAGGAAAACCAATCCAACACATTACGTTAATAGACTTTTGACATCCTTGTTCACAAGGCAGGTGAGTATATATAGTAGGTCTATGTATAGTTTTCTTTTTCTCAGCTAAGCATGGAGATAGCTAGTGTTGAACAAGTCATTCAGAAACTGTTTTATCATTGGAGTGCACACTGCACAAATCATGTGACCATTGTACCTCCATTTGATGTCTCCTCTTGCAAAAGGAAAATAAAGAAGAATGGTGAAAACTTCATGAAGTGAGTGGTTGAATGTCAATTGCATGAAGAATGGTGAGAAGTTTATTGACGTCCAGTGCATAAATACTCCCTTACGGTGTGCTTGGTTTGGGAACGAGGTGGAACGGAATGTCATGGTTCCATTCCACTAGAATGGGTCGGTTCTGTTCTTGTGTTTGGTAAGAACAATTTCGAGGAATGGAATGGAATTGTTCATCTCACTGAATTGGATTGTGATAGAAAACTAAACTGAATGCAAACTGAACTCTTGGTTGCATTGATTCAGAGAACAGTGGTACATGACGCTGCAGTACAGAGGTATACAGGCTCCATCAAACTGTGTACATCACAACAACATGCTGAATATAGTACATGTCAGACATTTCTTCCAACCTTGCTCACTGCATTTTTGGACTATGAGTCTCATCAACTGGTTACAAACTAGGAGTAAGAAACTATCAGAGCAGTAGCTCATTGGCAGCAAACAAGGTCCAATTTTATCGACAGCTGGTACTTGGTAGGTTCGATTTATCTTATTTGTGCTTGACTGAAGGACGATCCACAGTACAATGCCGTTCCCAACAAAACTGTGATTTCTGCTGGGTAACTCTGCTGTAGTAGACGCAGGCTAGTGATCAAAATTTCCCACCCAAAACTTCAGTTGAGCTCATTATATCACAGTGGATCGATCAGTATATACAAATTTCACAGTGGATCGATCAGTATATTTTGCATTGCGAGTTCTCATTATATCTTCAAAAAAAGATGGAGTGCTCATTATATCTGCAATGAACGTACAATTTGTTTGTCTGACTGCATCGACAGTCATGTACAAGTAGAGATGTATTACTCATATATCTCGATCCCAAAATAGGGTTACTGACAGTCTAGCTAATTTTGCTCGTATCAAAGGTAGAACCATGACTTGGTTGGGTTCTGGTCTTGAGGAAACTGTCCAGCTAGCTACTGATGATTGTAATTCTATGAGTTGAGTAATACAAGTTATTCACCCGCAAAAAAAAAAAAAAATACATGTAGAGATGGCACGGCCTTGTCTTACATAAAGAAGAAGAAAAATCAGTTACAAGGTTCAGAAAAGCAACTCAATAAGGGGCATCGCTCATGAATAATCAACTACCTAGCTCCTGTGAGTTCCTAAGACACAGAAAGAGCAACTTGTTCAGGCGTAACCATATCTCAGTCGATGCAGCAGCAACTCTTTGTGCCAGTCGTTTTTCGGCTAAACTTAAATCATCATCAGTCTTGCACCTGCTTTTCAACACCTTCACCTCCGACGACGCTCATTGCGAGGACGAGGGCGCACACGCGGCGCGAGGCGCACCAAGCCAGGTTAAAACCTGAAGGACTCGGAACCGTGGAGGTGCTGAAGCGCTATGAAGTAGGAGTGGTACACGCGGAAGCTGCCGTGCAAGACACAGATAACGTCGCCGGCCAGGCTAAGCAGAGGCGTGTTGTGCTCCCAAATCCCAATCTGCACCGGATGGCATTGGCGCTAAAGATGTCTAGTCTACCACCCTAAGCTTGTTAAAGTTATGCAAAATTGACAAGCAATAAAGTAAAACAGGAGCGACACGACACCGTTCGATCTGTGCTCCCAATCGTTGAAGTGAATGGATCGCTAGCTCGAAGGCCACGTACGAGGAGGCGGCGGCTTGACGTGCATGTGCTAGGCACCGTTCATCAATTAAGCTACTTGCTTGCTAGCCTCAGAAGCTAGCTAGCTTTGCAAGTACGTGGAGTTTCTAGGTGATCTGATCTAGAGATCAAAAACCAACATGGCTCACATTTATACCCCTCGTAGAAGAGGTGGATGCAGTTGCTTGGTCAGGACAGCATGAGGCAAGGATGGCCTGGCTCACATGACCATAATTTAGATCATCTTGACAGATAAAATCCATGAGAGTTGCGTAATCGCATCATCTTGACAGATAAAATCCATAATTTAGATCACATGACCATAGGGGCAATGCTGGTGACGCGCGCAAGAACACAGTGGTGTGGTTGAAAATTAGTATAAATCAATTTTCCCTGTTGAATCTCTACGGATGAAAGACACGTCTTAATTACAAGATATTATAAAAGAGCTCCGAGATCTCTTCCTTGAACCAACGATTGTCAATGCTTCTATTGCAGTAGAAGTAGCAGTGGTGTCGGTGTGGGTCGAATCTAATTAACATGAGAAAATATTATATTAGCCTCACAAGAACAATAATTTATTGTACAAAAGTACAAAACCATTGTCTAACTGTCCAGTTTGCAGGGGGGTGGCTCTTCTAGATTTTATGAGCATCTTGATGAAGGCAGTATACTAAATTGCTTATTGTGATTTTTTGCTTTACTCCAATATTTCAGAGTATATTCCATAGACTGAAAGTAACATGGAAGAAAACGTATCTACACTCATAAAGCAATGGACCTATGACATCCTAATTCTCAAGGCAGGTAGCATGTGTGGGCTGTATGTATAATTTTTGTTAGCTAAGCATGCAATAAGTGATGATCAAGTCGTTCATAAACTATTTTAACATATCTCTTATCATGCGAGTACGCACTAAAAATCTTGTGATCATCCTAATGTCCACGTTCTGTTTCACAGTAACAAGCTCATGTGTGTCCATTGTATAAAATAGTTACTACTCCGAGTTTTGGGCCTTAATTATTCCAGACTTGTGATTGAGAAATGTAAAACCATTCTACCGACCATCATATGTAAATGTATGTCTTCAGTCATACACCTAGTAGACCACCAAGAAGCAACAGAAATCAACTTTATCTAGAAGATCGTTACAGCCAGCAGATGCACCATATGTACAGAACATTTCTCTTGCGACCTCACAAGCCAGACGGCGACCGATGCCTAAGGTACATTGGTTCCCAGAAGAAATAAACATGTATTCATGCCCTTAAACATGGAAAAAGAAGAGCTAGCTGTATGACCGAGCGACTGATTGCATTTGCACAAGCGCACAAAAAAGGTCGGCTTGGCGACAAATCATTCATTCATAGATATCCGACGACATGGACCCATCACCTGTCTAGTCCGCCTTGTCTTGGCCTGAAAGTGAGTAGCTTTGACCCTTCTTCTTAGGCGACGAACCAGTGTCCTGCTCAGGTTCCGATAGCGATAGATGAGGGTTCATCCCTTCGTCGATCGGGAGTGTCCGCTTCGAGCCCTCGAGAGCTACACCAAGGACAATGTTGTCTTCAAAGGCAGGTCTACTAGATTCCTTCTTTGGCGTAGCAACTGAAGCACCATCTCCTTGTCCTTCGGATCCTTGAGCCTTCCCTTCATCGGCCTTGGAAGTAGTAGACGCAACAGGATCTGCCCACGGAGTTGTGGGAGATGGTATTGGTGTTTTCACATGATCCTTCTTCAACCCAGCATCGTCTGGAACCAATTTTTTCTCCTCCTGCTTCTCCGAGTTGTTTAAACTAGAACCATCAGGTGCGTCTGACTTCGTCTCTACCGCTGATACACTTGCCACCTTTGCTTTCTGATCTTCACGTGCTACCGCTGGTCGAGGAGGTTTCTTGTCGTCACTGATCCTTGCAGAAGTATCGATCAGGAGGGGACGGCCACGTACACGGGGACTATATGTATCCTCTCCAAAAGGAATGTTGTCAATGTCTGCGTTGCCATATGATTTCTGAACTGTTCGGATCTGTGTAGCAAGCCTTGCCCTGTGGTGCCCAACTATCGTAAGAAGATCCAACATAACAGCTTCCTGTTGCAATAAGGAACATCAAAACAATTGGTACAACTGGTCCTACCTAAACTGAGCAGCAATTTTATTACAAACAATACAAGCCATCTTGACAAAAATTATGTATTTCTGCACACCAAACCATGTATATGCTATATACACATTAATATGCCCCCACATATGTTGCAAGGAGAATATGTAGCATCAGATACAGAATAAATTACCTGGACATTTAGATACTCTTCAAAATGCGATGTCTTCACAAAGCAGGATATGTATATCTGCAGGACAGCACGATACAAGCTAAGATATTTAAGGATGCAAAATTTGGCACAATGTAAAACTGAAGACAGTGCTCTGATATTTCAAGAATATAAAAATTATGCATGCAAAGAAGCTACAATCTTGATACCAGTTGAACAATAAGAAATAAAAGTAACTTATTATGAATTTTCAAAGGGTTTTCAAAAAATCCTAGCCAAGTCAATAACTGTTCTACCAAACAGTCCTTTAAAACGATCAGCTATGATTTGTATTTAAATGAAAAAAATGGAATTGCTTAACATAAGAAATTACCATAAGAGCTTGAGTTTTTGGATCAATTTTTTCAAAGAATACTCTCCTATGCAGCTTCTGTTGTTCTATATGATGATTCTTGGCCAACACTTTCCTCATGTCTGCAACAATTATCTACCAAAGAAAAACAGAAAAACATGGTTAAAATAGGTCTTAAGAGTTAATGCACCAATACACAGTTAAAGAGAAATATGTAATGTGCAGGATTTATTCAAAATTCTTACACCAATTTTTCCAGCGTCCATGTGGCTTATAGCAAGATATGTCTTAATACGCCAATGGTTTCTCCGAGTGTTATTCCTCAATATAGACATTGTGAATTTATGATTAGGGATGTATATAGCTTCCCTGTCATCGCCTCTAATGACTGTTGGTGACCACAGGCCGACATGCTGAAAAGCAAATTACTTGGTGTCATGACAAAATGAAACATCAATAATATCATGTATAAGGGTAGTGACTAATATCAGTGGATATAAATAAAGGTCTGGTTATGGAAAAAATGCTAAAAAACAAATTACGTGAAATTATAAAGATAGAATGAAGCATATAAATATCTTGTATGAGGTAGGTTCATGAAATTCTGAATTGTGGGACGAATAACTTCTTAGCTAGATGGTTCCTGTTTTGGTCCACAAAATGGAACAAAGAAAACAGCAAATCCGCATCATATGCTAGATGGTTCAAGGACGTTCAAATAAAGCATACAAAATACTGACCTCAACAATACCAGATACCTCAACACCATCTATCTTTGCATTGATCCATTCACTCACTACAAATGGGCGGGTGGCATTGATCATAACACTTGAGAGGAAATTTGTAAAAATCTGCAATGAAAGACCATAGTTATCAGTACAGCACAAGCTATTTGGTCAAAAGAAAGTACAGCACAAGCTAACACTACCAATAACAAAGATGCAGTACCTCACGACCAGCAAGCGTAAGCAATACTGTCCCGAAACCTCCAGCAGTTATCCACTTCTGGGTATTGAAACCCAGCAACTCCATAAAGAGAGAAACAGCAGCAATCCAGATACCAGTGTAAACAGCTCTCATGGTAAAATCCAACCCCATCTGCCACAAACAGACTTGCATAAGTATGATTACAACAATGGAAAAAATCAAGGGACAACTTATATGCTATAAGTACAGCACAATATAAGTACTGGAAAAAATTGAGGGACAACTTATATGATACAAATATAAGTACAATGAAAAATAAGTACTCCAACTTAATAAGATCAAATAACAAATTTAGCATCAGTTTCACTGAGAGCACTAACATTGAGAAAGTTTAATCCAAGATATCAAGTAAATAATGGAGCATCAGACTTATATTCAATAATGTCTACCAATAAAAGAGTAAATAGAATTCAAATTACAATCTACACTTCAAAAACAAATAACTTCGTTCATTCTATCTTCATAAACTCTAACCTCCCAAACAGAATCGCTACAAAGAAAACCAGGAAAGACTTTCTTCAACAAATGCTATACAAGCTTCACCACCACCTCTCCCAATTCTCATAGGAAGTCAGTAAAAGTGCTGCAGAATACTGCAGAAAGAGAATCCCCTCACCAACGAACTCCCATCCTTATATATGCTTATCCCCACAAACCCTTAAACATGCATCATATCCATTAACTATTTCCTTCAGAAACGAATGCAACATAATGTAAACTGAAATCCAGCTGATAGAACCCTTTATCACTAAAACTGAAATCCAGCTGATAGAACTACAGTAGGTATTCTAACAACGTAATCACTGTGATATAAGGAAATAATTCTTACAGCTCGTGTATCACTGGGGCTTCGCATGTCCACTAGAAATTTCTGTACCTGCTGAATCAAGCTGAGAGAAGATAAATTATGTTAGAACTGGAAGCATGGATAAAAAACTAAGACATAAGTAACCCACCAGCCATACAAACAAGAGTAGATTTTCTACACAAAACATCTCAACACTTTTTGCATACACCTCTTTCTACAGCAGCAGAGCACTACAAGGAACTTTGTTGTCAAATATCTAGAGTAAAAAATATGGCTGTAGCTCTCTAAACTGGTCAGGAGCAGTCAAATAAATACCGGAAGGGGGGTGTCATCTTACAAGGAAGTCAACACATTCTCTTTCCTACTTATAAAGGTTGGAGTTGGTGGTGAGTTCACATATGTTACCAACAAATGAATAAACAAATGCATTTCTATCCACATGTGCACCAGCAACCTTTCGAAAGACTTTAATAAACAAATGTACCTTGACTCCCATGTCATACATAACACAAATAAACAAATATACTACTCCCTCTGGTTCAAATTAACTGACGCAGTATTAGTACATATTAGAGGGTGATTGTATAAAGGATGCGTCAATTAATTCGGATCGGAAGGAATTACTACTTTAATGTGAGAACAGCACTCTTGTAAAACAAAAACTTAGGTAACAAATGCGTAAATGCGACTCCACCATAAATCATGCTCATGGTTTTAGTTTCACTTCCTGACAAATCTTCTAATTCTATATGGAGTACAACATAAGCGAGTGAGCAAATTGCAAAAAAACGCGACGCTAGACTGTGTCATCCTAGCCAATCCATGATCCTGTGCAGTGAACTTATTCATGCCTATTCTCCTAAGTTTCAAAATTCTATCTCACTTTAAATATTGCGAAGGACCCTACTATGGCCACTTAAGACTCCAACTTCCGCAACATGATCTTTCCTTGTTTTTTTGCTCTCTTCTTAATCGTGAACTGTGCAACGGCTGCATAACACCAACGTATTTTGACGAGCTCCTAAGTTGGTAGTCCACCTCCTAGTCTTTTTAATACCTCCGTAGCGACACACGGGCAACGTGCTAGTTCAGGTACAATCATGAGTGCCTATTATTCTGATTATTTAGTGCTTTTGTTTGGGACTTATTAAGCTTGGGATCAAAACTGTGGGCACAAGTCAAGTTGGTTAATTACAGATGATTTATAATACTGGAAACCCCAACAAAAGCAGTCAAGTAATCAAAATAATTTTAACATTAGTGGAACATGGTAGTTTGAACTATAGGGGCCAAACTTGGATAAATATTGGCACTGTGTGGTTTGGGGGGATGGGATCTAAAGGCAGGTGACTTACTATAGCCCCGTTGTGCTACAAATCATAATAGCTCTCTGACTTGCCTTAAGTAAGTTAGAGAATCTCAGACGACATGACAGTGGGGAAAGACTACAGTAGGTAGATTGGAGAAGAGAGAAGATACGGAGGTGCTTTGGCAAGGGAGACACGGCGAGACATAAAGGTGATAGAATAGTTTGGTCTAATCTTTATTAGTTCATTCCAATTGGGTTGCTTCCTCTTTTGTACAGACAGGCCCCAAAAACATCAGCTTAAAGGAAGAATGGATTTTAGTATAATCTTACCTAACTAAATGCAACCAGATCTCAAATTATTGGATTAAAGCCCAAGCAAAGCAACTAATAGGTAAAAAGATGACTAATCATATCAGCTAATGGCCCACAGCTATGACACCTCAGCCTGACAAACCAGTTTAAGGTATCCACTTGCTACATAACAAAACTGATGTTGAGCTAGAATAAGAGATTGTCAGTCGCCTAATTCCAAGATCCGGTAAGTGCGTTTGCATCAAGAAACAGGAACGCTGCCATAAGCGTCTGCATGATTATATCATCAAAAATATAACTTGCGAACAATAATTGGGACTTTTAATTGAGAGCTTATCATTTGCACCTTGTCATAATATATGCAGTAGCCAGGACGGTCGATAAGGATCTCACAAAAGTCAAAAGGCGTGTTTTAACAGCTTGGCTTGCTGCTGAAGGCAACACGACTGGATCCAAACCCCTGTAGGATAATGTATGAGCAAAAGGGAAATTCAGCAACAGACCTAAACATTCTGAGGAAGCAGTTTCTATCAGATAGGTGCAAAAAATAATCATTACTCTCTGCTGTGCCTATACCTGCAGATAAGTGTTGCTCCTGTCCAAAGGAGTAAAGGTTGAAGGTAGGAACTAGAAATTAGGTATGTAGGGCTCTTTTTCCAGTTACCTCCATGCTGCAAGGGACATAAAGGAAGGCTCTGATTGTTTAGCTGCCAATAAATATAAGGTTAAAAAATCAGGTTGAACATAAAGGCACATACATCAAAACGGTTTCTGATGTCCTTCACTAGAGGCAAAAAGCCCCATAGAGCAAATACAATTATTCCAATTGCAGGTACCACGAGTGCAGTAGCTGGATTTGCAAGTAAAGTGTCGCATGACCTGTCAAAGGAACAAAAAGAACAAAAGAAGCAACTTTTAAAAAGTGGCAATTCAAGCATGAACTGACTGAAAACAATATAAATGATATAAATATGACTTCAAGAACGGAAAACAGGACAGCTAAGAGTCTACTGAATTATCTATGGGAGCGCACCAAACTATCTTGGCGAATATGTTGGTGCATTAACTAATATGTTCTAATTATTACCATTTTTTTGTTAAGAAAAAAACCACTATATAGATGCTACCGCATCTTCAGGCATCCAATCAGCACCCTAGATTTTTCATTATCTTAACTTCAACTGGACAAGATGTTGCCAGGTACCAACCATAATACAGTTGTTACATGTTCTGCTTTACAAAATATTTACTGTGAGATACATTTTATAGTCAACCAGAAATTGAATAATTCAGATTAGTGCCAACTGGCAAACCACTCAGTGTAATCATCCATGCAATCTAGAAATTTCAATAGTAAATTATGCCATGAGGGGAGCTACCTAGTCAATACTGATGACGCACTCTTGACCAAAGGAATTTCCTTCAAAGCAACTGGCAAGGCAAAAGATCTAACACGCAAGGCCCGATATCTACAAGGCACATAAAGCATGGGCATGTAGTTCCTCCCGGACGAGTTATGCACCAAAGAATCTTTCCCCTGCAAGGCAAACAAACCATATTTTTTTAGATAGACAATAGCAATGTTGGAGAAACTGAGAAAACCAGTGTGACATTGGGACTACAGCACCGACCCAACCTAAAATGCATAAATATATTATGATAGAGCAACAATGGTGCCCGACAACCCTCCAGATATTATGAATACAATTATCTTATAAAAAATTGTACCACTCAAATTTTAGTCGACGAAAGTGAAATACAGAAACCTAGTAGAACTAAACTGTTACCCAGCATAGACTGAAGTCATGGAATACATGTGTATTGGAGTACTTTATCAACTGAATAGCTCCTCTGTTCCTATCATGAGGCTTTGACTCAAGTCTCCAAGGTACAACATCTAAAACTGATTTGCTTTCAACAATAGTATAACAACCTATAAATAAATAAAAATATGGAAGATAGTCCGGTGCAGTCATGAGTCAGTTTCGTATACTCAAGCCAGTACTGGGATAGGTATTAGCAAACAGAAATGTTCTGTGTTCCAAAATACATGACTCTTGCACACAAAATATTCCTTAAATTGAAATGTATTCATGATGACAAGCATGTTTTATTGAAGAACACAATCGCCTAGTCAACTAACGCAATTGGTACCATCACAGGCAAATTCTTGCCAGCTGGTAGTCGTTCAACAGTTAGCTCTCATTTCTCAACCTATTGAGATGTAGTTAAACTTTAGTTTACAAAAGGATCTCTCCATCCAAATCAGCAGTACAACGGCCTCCATTTTACTCGAACTGTAGCTCACCTCAGGAGGTGTTAGTATGATGGCTTTCAACCTAAATGGTTCCGATTCAAAATATATGTCGATTGCAGGAATCAAGAGTGCATGTAATCCAACGTTTATACCCTCTACCCCTACTTTAATGCTTTTGAAAAGATGAAGTGGTTGTGCCATGTCACTGAATAGGGTATGTATGGTCATTTCTCGTTAACTATCTATCAGATTTAGTGTTTTCAGGCCAATGGAAGATGTAGTAATGTAGAGTAATTTTGTGAAACTAATGTACAGAAAGAAAGATCTACAATTTAAGAAACTTATGCATGATTTTGACAGCTCAAATGAGATAATAAATATACAACTGCAATGCATTACTCAGCATTTGCAGAAAAACTAAGGGCGGCTTTACATTCTTAGTCTAGTATCTTCTTAGATGAACACTGAAACATTAAAATATTTGAATGAATAGTGTGGCCAGCCTTGTCTGGTGCCCTGTGAAAGAGAACTGGATAGGGATAGCTCATTCTTTCTGACATACATTTTATACAGCCTCCTATTCTGGAAGACATGTTTTTTTTTTTGTTAAACTGACAGCTACTACCTTTACACTAGGCACAAATATGGAAGTATACTTCACACTTGTAAGGTAATAAAATATATATGTAAGAGAACATACTGGCAGTTTAATGACTGACTTGTAATATAAATATGATAAAAAGAATCACCTAAACCTCTTGTAACAAAAAGAATAAGAAGAATGTTTGAATGCTGTTAGCTTTGGAAAGGCTGAAAGAGAGCATACATAAGCAAGTGAAGGAAACGAAGTGGATGGGGGAGAACGTCGCATCTCCACACCAGCTATTCGTCGTACTCCACAGAAATTGTTGGTTTGGCCGAATCTGTTGGTAGCAGTGACTCCTTGGAACAGCTGGGATGTTAGTCCAACCGCCATCTTAAGCACGGAAGGAATGCAAAATGTTCACATCAAATGGTCGAGCTTCAATCAGCAGCTCCTCATCTGTTGGTTGTGCTAGTTTATGCCCCTGGAAATAAATAAATAAATAAAAGGAACATCATGAGCTTTCTTTTATAGGCTTGGCTATTTGGTAAAATTATGGGCTCACAATACACAAAGTTTTGTAGATTTTGAAGCTATAGCAGTTGTTCCAACAGTGAGAAAGAAACCCAATCAACAGAAAACTCATGGGTAATATGAACTAATAAAGTGGTTTGTTGTTAGAAAACAAATGTGGCACAAAACTGAATATCGACATTATTTCCGCCGCGTACGTAATTTATATACTCTCTTTTGCATCAGCACAGTGCAGTAAGGAAATTAGTAAGCGGACAAATCCGGTAAGACAAACGGGGTGAGGATTAACATGTGGACCACGTCAAGGAGAGTAAGTATGAGAGGAGTACAGGCGAGTTAGGGTTCGTCACCGGAGGAGGGGGAGGGGGGAGCCGAGGTCGGCGCAGATCTCCCCGGGCCGCTCCGGGGCAGTCCAGTGGCGCCGGCTGCGGCGGGGAGGGGGGTCCCTCGGGGGCGGCGGCGTGGTCCGGTGGGAGGCGCGGGGAGGCGTGCTCGGCGGATCGGGGGTCGGAGGGGGGTAGGTGGGGATTGGGGGGAGATGGGCAAGGCGATTACGGCCCTCCGCGCGCGCGGCGACAGAGGGGAGAGCGACGGGGAAGACGAAGGCCGCGCACGTGTAGCCTTATCGGCCTCGCGAGTCGCTGCTCTCTCTGCCTGCCTGCGTGATGGTGGTGGACTGGAGCGGGGTGGGTTGCGTGGATGAACAAGTTTCCTTTCTCCCACCTTTTCTTCCTTTTTTATACTAAAACAAAATAAGAAAAAAAGACAGTAGCTAGCTCTCCTATCTCAGAAAACAACGGTGCCACAACCGCGTAGGAATTCTGACGATTCTTCCAGAGTTCCACAACCTCCAGACAGTCTGTTTCGATGATCACCTCCTGAAAGCCTCTGAGCTTCGCAAAGCGCACGCCTTCCCGTACAGACATGGCTTCAGCTATGAGGGGGTCCGTGACACCCACAAGGGGTTTGCTCCATGCTCCCAAGAGGCGACCAGCTGATCGCGCCACCCCCCCCCCCTCCCTCCACCATTGCCGCCATCAAGATGAATTGCTGCGTCGGTGTTTATTTTGATGATCGTTCCATTAGGGGCCGCCACCCGTAACCTAGCAGGATTTTTAGGGCTTGCCGGGGTATATCCAAGATCGCGAGATCTTCTTTGATGCGTCACACAGAAGTAGACAGGTCGAGTTTCTCCTGATCATGTGTAAGGCGATTCCGAGAGTGCCAGATCGCCCACATCACTGTGACTATGATCGCTCGCTCCTTCTCTGAGAAAAGCTAGTCACATAAAATGTCACGAGACCAAGTGCTTGGGTGTAGCTTCGGTAGTGTGAAATCAAATAGCTGTTGAGCTTGCACCCAGAATTGCTTTGCATGCGAACAGTGTATGAGTGCGTGAGCCAAATCCTCATCCATAGCCATGCAGATTTTGCATCTTCCGAGCTCCTGAATATGGCGATGCTTCAAGGTACATTCCACCGGAATAATTCCTCTCAATACTCGCCAATAGAAGACTCGAACTTTAGGGATCACATTGAGTTTCCATAAGGCACGCCACAGCTCTGTGTTGTCAGTTGAAGATCCTATACCCGTCCCTTCTTCGAGAGCAGAACGCTCTTTTTTGTTCACTAGAGACCGGTACGCCGATTTGACTGTGTAGATGCCAGATTTTTCATGTGCCCATGCCATAAAATCATCACCGCCCCCTGACGCAAAGGTATATTCAGAATAGCTTGTGCATCGGGGCCGATAAACAGCTCATGTACTAACTCCGTCTTCCATGTCCAGTTGTCAGTATCGATCAGCTCACTAACCAACTCGACAGCTGTATTTTGAGGTCTCAACATGGGAGTCATAGATACTGTCGAAGGAATCCATCGGTCCTCCCATATGGATATGGTGGAACCGGTGCCCACGCGTTTGATGAGGCCAGCATCGAGCGCCTGTCGACCGGCAACGATGGCTCGCCAAGTAGCAGATGCGGCTTTGGGTACTGTGGCGAGCTAAAATTCACAGTCCGGGAAGTAGCGGCCCTTCAAGACTCGAGCACATAGAAAGTTGGGGTTAGTCATAAAGTGTCATCCATGCTTCCCCAAAAGAGCTAGGTTGAACAAGCGGAGATCACGAAAATCCATTCCACCTTTGCATTTCGGTGTAGCTAGTTTATCCCATGATATCCAATGCATAGAACGCCGATAAATGGAACTGCTCCAAAAGAACTTTGCCATACCTGATGTCAGATTCTTGCAGACTTTCTTGGACAGAAGAAAGCACGACATGCTAAAGGTAGGAATTGCTTGGATCACGGATTTTAGGAGCGCTTCTCTCGCAGCACAAGCTAGTAGTCGCTCTGACCATCCCTGCATGTTCGCGCGCGCCGGTTCAGCCATATAAAATGAAGGTGCCACTTGTGATCCTGCCTATTGCTGTAGGCAGGCCAAGATAGCGCTCGCCAAAAGCCTCAACAGGAACACCTAGCGAAATCTTAACTGCCTCACGAATCTGGTGTGGAGTATTGGGACTGAAAATTACTGAACTTTTTCCACGATTTACACTTTGTCCCGATGCCTCCCCATAGATGTGAAGAATGTCATTGAGTCTTGTAGCACTTTGACTGTCCGCTTTCATAAATATCAGGCAATCGTCAGCAAACAGTAAGTGATTAACCCATGGTGATCTGAAGCTCACACGGATGCCCCTGTCAATGTATCCACCATATGAGTTGAGCAATAAGGAGAGTCCTTCTGCACACAGAAGAAACAGAAACGGTGACGCAAGGCACCCCTGCCTCAGGCCCCTTGAAGGGGTGAAGTATGGTAGGAGTTCTCCATTGACTCGAACTGTGAAGCGCACCAAGGTAACGCACTTCATTATCAGTCGAACAAAAATGACGCTAAAGCCCAGTTTCAACAGATGGATTCCAGGTAATGCCATTCCACACGATCGTAGGCTTTCATCATGTCTAGTTTGACAGCGCACATGAAGTTCTTCCCCTTCTTCCTCCGCTTCATTGTATGAATGCTCTCATAAGCAACCAATATATTATCCGTTATCAGGCGTCCGGGGACGAAAGCGCTCTGTTCATCACTAATCAACTCATCCATCAGGCTCCGCAAACGGTTAGTAATAACCTTAGCTGCTATCTTGTAAAGCACGGGGCAAAGAGCGATGGGTCGATATTGAGAGATAGACTGGGGGTGCCGTACCTTAGGTATCAATGTGATCGAGGTATCATTTAGACCTGTTGGAAGATCTCCCCCATTAAGAAAACCGAGGATTGCTTGTGTTACATCATCGTGAAGCAAGTCCCAATGCCAGTGGAGCCAGTTGCGGCGGGGAGGGGGGTCCCTTGGGGGCGGCGGTGTGGTCCGGTGGGAGGCGTGGGGAGGCGTGCTCGGCGGATCGGGGGTCGGAGGGGGGTAGGTGGGGATTGGGGGGAGATGGCCAAGGCGATTACAGCCCTCCGCGCGCGCGGCAACAGAGGGGAGAGCGACGGGGAAGATGAAGGCTCTGCCACGCACGTGTAGCCTTATCGGCCTCGCGAGTCGCTGCTCTCTGTGCAAGAGGGACGGAGGGACGGACGGCGCTGGTGGTGGTGGACTGGAGCGGCGCGGAGGCGCGTGGGTTGCGTGGATGAAGAAGTTTCCTTTCTCCCTTTTCTTCCTTTTTTATATTAAAACAAATTAATTTTCATACTGTACAGAACCTTTGAAGGACTATATAGCAAAATAATAAATGCTACTTCCTCCGTTCCTAAACATAAAAAAAAAAGAAAAATTACAGATTTCAATACGGGCTACATACGAAACAAAATAAATGAATCTACACTACATGTGAATGATCCAACAAAATTGGCAATCAATGATCCAACCTGGAGCAACAAACTCCAATAAAATTGAAATCTCGAGCGAAGTGGCCCTAAAAACAACCTGCAAGAAATGAATATGTATTGTTCTGTTAAAAATCAAGTCGTTTTTGCAGTTCCAAACCGCCCATAATAAACCACATACTCCTACACAGATATGCCTCGCTGTTTTTTGCATCAATCCCACCTAGCCACGTCCCAAATATATAGTGTGCTAATGGAATTCAGAGGAGTTATATTAAAGACTATGTGGACCGACCTCCACAAAAATTTTGCCAAAGGGCAGTCGAGAAAGAGGTGTTTGATTGATTCACCACTATCACAAAAACTACATCTTTTAGATCCAGTCCAGTTGCGCTTCGCCAAATTGTCCTTAGTTAGGATGACCTATTTGTGGACAAACCACATAAACACTTTGATTTTTTTAAGGGCACTTTGACTTTCCAAACATGTTTCGAACTAGGGATAACGCTAGCGCTGATAATATCCAAATACATGGATTTAACCGAAAACTCCCCATTCTTAGCTAGTTTCCAGCTTAACTGATCGACTGTTGAGAAAGTTGGACATCCAGCAATCTTCTCACAATATGGAGCCAAGCTTCCCAACGGTTTCCCATTAGCGTCCTCCTGAATTGAATATCAAGAGGATTGGACTGTAGTATTGTTGTAACTTAAGCGTCTCTTCGCTGAACAATATTATAGAGAGAAGGATATTGGATTGCAAGGGGCGTCTCCCCTGGCCAGGTATCCTCCCAGAATCTTGTGAAATTTCCATTTCCAACTACGAATTTTGTCCTGTTAAAAAAGACTGATTTCACTCGCATCAGTCCCTTCCAAAAAGGAGAATCAGTCGGTCTTACTGTCACCTGGGAAAAGGTTTTGGACTGAAGGTACTTATTACGAAGAATCTGGGCCCATGTGGCATCCGTCACTACAGATAACTTATACAGCTACTTGCTGAGAATACATCTGTTCTTCACCTCTAACTTTTCAATGCCTAGACCCCCTTGGCCTTTTGGCCTAAAAATGATATCCCACTTAGCGAGTCTGTATTTTCTTTTTAATCCATTGCTCTGCCAGAAGAAGCACGATCGATAGAAACCTAGCCTTTTCCGTACTTCAACTGGTACTTCGAAAAAGGACAAGAGAAACATAGGCATACTTGTGAGAACCAAACTAATCAGAATCAATCGTCCTCCGTATGACATAAGCTTGCCCTTCCATCAGCTCAGTTTTTTTTCTGAATCGATCTTTAATGCTCTTCCACTCCTTGTTTGAAAGCTTGTGATGGTGGATTGGTATACCCAAATACGTGAAGGTAAAGACCCCAATTCGCACCCGAACAATTCCTTGTAAGCTTGTTGTTCTTCTTTAGCTCTTCCAAAGCAGAACAATTCACTTTTGTGGAAGTTTATCTTTAGCCCCGATAATTGTTTGAACAAGCACAAAACCAGCTTCATGTTTCTAGCTTTAGCCAAATCATGCTTCATAAAGATGATAGTATCATCAGCGTACTACAGGATAGACACTCCCTCGTCAACTAAATGCAGAACGAGGCCACCTACCTAACCATCATCCTTAGCCCTTCCTATTAGGATTGTCAACATGTCAACAACTATGTTGGACAGAATTGGCGACATCGGATCTCCTTGCCTCAGATCCTTGTGTGTCTGGAAATAATGACCTATGTCATCATTTACCCTGATTCCAACACTCACTTTTTGCATGAAAGCAACCTGGTCCCTCCAGGCCTGATCGAATCCTTTCATACGCAAAGCCTGCTGAAGAAATGGCCATTTTACCTTGTCGTACACTTTCTCAAAATCCACTTTGAAAACCACCCCATCTAGTTTTTTGTGTGGATTTCATGGAGCGTTTCATGCAGAACCACAACCCCTTCTAGGATGTTTTTGTCCGGCATGAAAGCAGTTTGAGACGGCTGCACCACAGAATGCGCAATCTGCGTAAGCCTATTAGTCCCAACTTTGGTGAAGATTTTAAAGCTAACATTAAGAAGACAGATCGGCTCAAATTGCTCAATCCTCACAACCTCTGTTTTCTTAGGAAGCAAAGTAATTGTACCGAAGTTCAAGTGAAATAGCTGTAATCGTCCCAAGAAAAGATCCTGGAGCATCGGGAGCAAGTCCCCCTTAATGATGTGCCAGCACTTTTTATAAAACTCCTCCGGAAAACCATATCCGGTCCTGGAGTTTATTATTTTTCATTAGGGAAATTGCTTCAAACACCTCTTTTTCCGAAAATGGGGCTGTCAAAATATCGTTCTCATCTGCTGCGAGCTGAGGAACATCCTGAACCCTCGACTCATCCAAGGATACAAAATTATCCTCGGGAGGCCCAAACAGCTGCTTATAGTAATTGGTAATTTATACCTTTAGGTTCTCCTGCCCTAAAATCTTCCCCTCATCTTGGTCAAGCTGAAAGATTCTCTTCTTTCGATGCTTGCCATTCGCAATCATGTGGAAGAATTGTGTGTTATCATCCCCTTGGACGATTTTGCGAACTTTAGCTCACAGTGCCACTTCAATTCCTCCTCACGAAGCAGTTCTTTCAGTCTTAATTCCGCCTCCACTTTAGTTTCTAGCTCTCTGGTATCTAAAATGGAGGACTCAACTTTTAAATCTAGGGATTGAATAGGTAGAAGGAGTCTTTCCTTCTCAGCCTTATATATCCCACTCCGATGTTTGACCCAACCCCGTAAGAACTGCCTCAAATGCCTAATCTTATTCTGCCATCTCTCAACATTCGTTCTCCCTCCTGAATCTTTAGCCCATTCTCTTGCTATTAGATCCAGGAACCCTTCTCTTTCAAACCACACTGATTCGAAAGAAAATGTACTCTTGTTCCGCACATGCGTTGCCTCTCCCGAGTCAACCAACAATGGGGTGTGATCGGAGATCGCACGAGAAAACGCATGGACCGTCACTAGGGGAAACTTCTGCTCCCATTCGACGCTCGCTAGGACCCGGTCCGCCTTCTCAAATGTCGGGATTGGTAATGTATTGGCCCATGTGAACTTTCTACCAGAAAGCTCAATCTCTCGAAGGTCTAAGCTTTCAATAATTACATTAAACATGAACGACCATCTACCGTCAAAGTTATCATTGTTTTTTTCCTTTTGTCTACGGATAATGTTAAAATCACCCCCAATCAAGATTGGGAGCTGCTCGTTACCGCAAATACGGACTAAATCCACCAAAAAATCTGGTTTGAGTTCAGGCTGCGCGGCACCATACACTGCCACCAAAGCCCAATTAAACCAATCGACCTTCGACCGTACCCGAAACTTAACCGCAAAGTCTCCCATTACAACATTCCGAACTTCCAACGAACCGCATTTAACCCCAAGTAAAATCTCACTGGATCTTCCTCTTGGAGGTAGGCAATGCCAATCGAAATCAACCCCTCCCAATAGAGTGCTAAGGAACTGGGGGGGGGGGTTGAAATTGTCCCTTTCAATTTCGGACAGAGCAATAAAATCCAATTTGTGTTCTATAAAAGCATCTGCTAGGAACCTTCTTTTAGCCAAGTCCTTAAGACCTCTACTATTTCAAAAAATTCCTTTCATATTTCATCATGAACTTTTTTAGTGGTTCGGATCCTAGCACTTCTACGCACGGCCGAAGCCGGATAAATCCTACGATTCCACTTGCGTTTAGGCATTATCACGTTCTACGATTCCACTCAGGTGTTGCCCATGCAATCATGGGAATTTGTATATCACATTCTATTGTCACACAATTGAAAGAGTAAGTTGTGGGGCCAAAGTGAGAACACCAATGTACCACATGTGTTAATTAAACGGGTGTGCATGTTCCAAGAGAAGACTACGACTGTGAGGTTTTTTAAACTATACACTCGAGTGCGAGAGCCGTTTTTTAGGGGTCTAAGTGTGAGATGTACGTCTTTTTTTACGGAGAATTTGAGGGCTTTATTCAACACAAAATGGGATGGGACAGTCAGCTAATAAGCCGCTGATCAGGAAGGAAGGTTCAGAGTCAAGCCAACTCTCGGCGATCATTAGCGAGCAAACACGCTTTGCACAAAGATGAGCTGAAAGATTGGCTGACCTATTGACATGTCGAATTACAAAGGAACAAACAGCTAAGGCAAGCTCTCTAATTTCTAGCCGAGTGTTCCAGAGGTACTTTTTTTTAAGGGGGTCTGAGTGCGAGAGGTATGTATGGACACTTCACATTGGGATGGCTTTGTGGTTGTTTATCCGTGGCACTGATCCTAAACGTGAAGTGTGCATATATACCTTTCGCACTTAGACACCCTCAAATCATCATGCCATTTTTGCGAAAAATATTCAAATTGCGAACTTTTCCCAGACATGAACCTTTTTAAAATTTGTGATGTTTTTATTAAAATCATGAACTTTTCCAAATTCATAAACTAAATTTAATTCATGAATATTTTTTAACTCATGATCTTTTCCAAATTATTAAACCTTTTCAAACTTATACTAGATACCAATGGTCACTCTATCAGCCCAAATTATACTAGATACATGCCACTAGTTCATAAATTGCTTGATGGTAACTTCATTGCCAAAAACTTGGTAAGATTTTGTTAATGATGGTAACTTCATTGCTTACTTTATTCTTAAACTACATTGCTAACTATATATGTTACTATTTCGTTTTTGAACAGAGGCTCCCGAAGCAGGTTGTGCCTGACATGCTATGTACCGGAGGTGATATGCATATGGTTAGCTTACGACCAACTCCTTCGGAGGCTTACCATACTGTATACTCGATTTCTTCAAATGATGGAAGGCTTAAAATCAAAGAATGGAGCAAAGTGATGAATACGCACACGCAAATAATTGAAGACAAAATGAATGTGCGCAAGCCACAAATTGGAGATAGGTTTATGTCCATTCTCCATTATGGTTTATCTATTTTATGGTATTTTAGCTAGGAGAGAGGAGTAGGTCCTAAGTATTAAGAACAATTAGTTGGGGCACATGATAATTAAAAACGGATCGAACAAGAACCTAAATTCCATTGGCAAAATCATTCATTGTTGTTATGGATCATCCATCTGCTACAACCAATATACGTGCTATTTATAGTTGGTCACATTTAGAATGCCATGATTGCTGAGACGAGACGCAAGTAGCGCTGCAACTATTGATTTTGAATAGTCTGAAGTTTTAGTTTTCATCTTTGATAGATTTGTGCCGGTTTTTGCTCTGATTAAGCAAAAATATACATGCAGCAAGCAATACTCCCTTCAAAGGAAGCTCCTCCTGAGAGTTGCAGATGAGGGGATACTTCTTGCTGTTCCAATATAAATGGGCATGTTATTTAGAAATATGGAACGATCCAGTGCAGGCAGCATATGACCAGGCAGCTGACAGGTTTGGTTAGGTTTGGTCGGGTTAACAAAACAAAATGTGTGTTCTTTGTCTCGATGAACCCGTGAGTCACTGGAAAGGACTGGATGAACAATTGAATGCCTTTGTAGCCTAGGTCGCGGGGTCTGATGATTATCTGTTAGATCACGGCTGTCGTGTACCAACTTTCTACAATTGTACCCAGACCTGAATTCTTCTGCCAATAGATATCTAGTGTGTGCCTTCTTTTCTACAATTATATGGTTTATCATGCTTTGTGCTTGACAGTGCCACAAAGGCCGCAAGGCCTATTGTTTGTTGGTGCCATTGAGGTTGACCCAAGGCGTCGGGGAGAGCCAAGATTTGGAAGCACTACAGCAAGACGAGCTGGATGTGCAGCTTGCGCTTTTGTTTGATTGTTCGCTGGGTGCTCGCCCAAGTTCCAGATGATGTGATTGCTGAATGTTGATGTTGTTGTGCACTTGGCCTGGTTGTTGCTTTCCTTCCGAACTAGCTTGCTTGGTGTGTTTCTTTGGTAGGACGCATGCATTGGAGTAGTAAGTAGCTAGCTCTTAGAGATGAAAATCCTCGTATGGTAGTGATGGCAGGAGGAGGAAAAGCACACAAGTTGTATTTCTGCTCACACACACACACATATATATATATATATATATATGTGACATCTCAGTTATAATACCATATATAATTGCTATGAACTCAAATCTCCGGCTGCCCAACGCGTTATGCTGCCGAAATTTGTAGCCAAAATTATGGCGACTTGTTCAGCACGGTGAAGCAGCTGACTAGTTCAGCACGCAAAAGCGCTATTTCGGCGCTGTAAAAAAGTTTTAGTGCGCTGCGCCTGCGCGCGTCTGTTGGAGATGCTCTTAAACTAATTTTGTTATTAAAAATGGATAGAATATAATCACTCGATGTTAAACCAATATTGGGGCATATGATAATTAAAAACGGATCGAACAAGAACCTAAATTCCAATGTCAACGACCAGCCGACTTGGCGACGCTCATGTGCACCTATTCTCAACGGTACATAGGAACCAAAACTGTCTCACGAGATTCTAAACCTGACTCTACTTTCATCGGCGAACAACTGGACCCTTGAGACCCTCTTCAACCCTAGGATGTGATGAGTCAACATCGAAGCACGAGAGACACACTGTCATCAACGACGGCAGGCACCATCACGTACTAGGCGAGCATAAAATCATACCGTTGGTAATGCAAAAACATCGCTCTTCAACACCATAGGTATTCATGTTATTATTCCCGTTTCGTTTCACACACATATGGCATCTCTTTGCAGCGAAAAACTGAACATATATACGTAGAGTAGGTTATTACACCCTAGGGACGCACGCGAGAGGAGCAGGTGCCTACATAATAGTATCAGCTAACTAATTAGCGAAGCACACCGTGCAGTTGCAGCCGTCGGGGACGCATGCGGACTGGCTGGTGAAGCACGGCGCATCACCCACCCTGCAGGCGCGGACGACATGGGGCTCCCTGCAGAAGGGCGGAGGCTACGCATAGTTGCTCGCAATGGCCAGGGTCGCACGCCACCGGGAAGAGGATTTTCGAGTTGCAACTCTGCCCAGCATCTGCACGCACGAACGCAAGAAGAATTGAGATGGATCATAAGCATATGCATATGTTAGATCAAGGGCCAAACGACGACTATACCTGCAGATGCCAGCACGAGGAAGGAGACGGCCATGTGGAGCACCAGGGTAAGGGTAGTCCTCATCTTATCTAGGAGTAGGCTGGATGATTAGATTATATATGGTGGCGGTTGATGCCTTGATGGTCTTGTTAATTTGCGTGTTATGGGATGTGATAGCATACAGGAGGAGATGCCTTTTTATAGAGTGCATGGTAGCAACGCTAGTTAATTAACTTTCCTTTCAAGCTCAAAAAAAGCATCTTTCCTTTCAAAAAATTCTTCCCTTAATTTAGCATGCATGACAGGAGATTTGGCTCCCCGATTTACTCGATTCTCTTTCTCAAATCCCATCAGACACGATTTGATGCTCAGATTGCATGCAGATCGGACGTGGCGTGCCCAGTAGTAGATGGAAAGTAATAGAGTAAATAGCAAAAAACTACCACATTACGGGCTATCGTTCCGGAAAACTATCATTTTTTTTTAATTTTCCAAAAAACTATCACAAAAATGACGGGTTGTTCCAAAAAACCCAAGTGGCCGAACGGTTACGTTTAAGTGGGGTTATGGCATGTGGGGCCCACCCATCAGGGTTTTGTCGGCCATAGTGCTCACGGCGCGCGCGTGACGGCTGTTAGGGCGCACGAGCCGTCCCGACCCGGTCAAGACGGATCTGGCCCGCCCTTACTCTGTCTCCCCCCTCTCTGTCTCCCTCTCTCTCGCGCGTGCCTCCCTCTCCGACCTAGCCGATGGCGTCGGCGTCGGCGGCGAAACCAGGCGATGGCGGCCATTCAATGGGTGGAGGTGGAAGGGGGGATGGAGGCGGAGAGTACTCAGAGGTTGACAACTGGCTGGGGAGCGGTAGCTTAGTAACCCAGCCAGCGGCGGCGCCGCCGCCACAGCGGACACCACAGGCTGCAGCTCAGACGCAGGCTCCTACGCGACAGGCTGCACCACCGTCGCCTGATGATTGCCGGTTCTCGCTTGAGTATAGAGCAGCGAGGTCTCTTGCTAGCGCTGTGCAGGCGGATCCGGCCAACTCCCAGCACTGGGCCTCTGCATTTGGAGGGGTGGAGTAAGTTTTTTCTTCTTCTTCTCTTATGAGCTCCTTCAACAGTTTCTTCATTTCTGCTTGTTCAGTTCAAACAACATAGCATAATTTAGTTAGTTTTTTGACCAAACCCTAGGTTGATGCTACTGTGATTCATCTTAGAACATGAACATGCACTTAATCAAAATTGAGGAAACACTCTGTGGCATGTTTTGGATGTAACAGTATCATTTAACACTGAAGGATTAGTTAGATTTAGTAGAAATGCATGGTGAATTCAGAGAAGCATTTGTTAGATTCAGATTCCTTACTGTACTTTATAGTTAGTGTGCACTGAATTTTGTAGCAAAAAACACTTAGTTAGTTAGGCTTTTCAAATAACATATTATGTAATGCATGCTGGATGATGAAAATTGGGAGGTGAGGCTGCATTTTCAGAGTAGAGATAACATGGAAAGGAGGTTTTCTGTTTCAGACATCACTTTTCTGAACTTGATAGCACTTACTGAAATTGAAGGCTAGGGTCAAAATCTTATCAAGTTTTTGCATGCAATTGTTATGATTTACATGTCATCTTATCATTACACACTAAGAAATTATTGACTTACTTGTCTATGGGGCAGCTCGCCGAAATTCTTTACTAGCGCTGCCTCCTTCATGCACCCGTCTTGATGGTGGTTGTGACATATTGCACAAACGGACTAAGCCGACAGTGGTCGTGGTGCCGAGTTCGATGTCGGATGGAGGTGGATGAACACAGATACGAGTACGGGAAGCCCCTCGTTAAAGATGAAAAATCTCTGACAACAATGATGCAAAGATTCCATAGTTGGTACATGAAAACCTGCCGAGAGTCTGAGGGGACGAACAGTTTGTATCTGAACATTAAAGAGGAGCACGACCTCGTTTCAAATGATCTGTTGTGTGTTCCATTTGAGGAGTTCTTCGAGTTCTTCAATCAAAAGGCCCTCGATAAATTAATGGTCTTTTGCTACTGCCTGTAAGTACTATTTCTGTCATTAAGTCTCTATATATAGCTCGGCTCTTTCATTGCATGCATTTATAATTAATTATCCTCAATATATTATGCAGATTGAAGATCGTCGAGTGCAAAAAACAAGAAATTTATGATATTGAGGTCATTAACACAAATATCTTTCTGGTTGAAAAGCACGTCGAAGAGGCCGAGGACAACTTGCTACGATCGTTGATCAAAAATCAAAACAAAGATACCATACTCTTTCCTTACAACGGCCCGTAAGTGTTACTGTCGTGTGCATATTCGGTTTCCCTTATTACTCGAACGAGGTTATAGTAATGTAATTGATGAGTTATGCATGCGTGCGCAGGTACCATTATATTCTTCTCGAGATTAAGCTGGGCTGGGCTGCCGAGTCTGATGAGTTAACTCCGGGTGCCGAGTCCAATTATTTGGAAGTTAGAGCTTCCTAGTGATGTCGAGTTCCCATGTCTGATGAGTTATGCATGGGTGCCGAGTCCGATGTTGGGGATGTGCTGGGCCTCATCCGACATTAACTCCGGGTCGTCTTGATTTCCTTACTCACATACTCCCTGTCGGACTAGTTCGCCGCGGTCACCGCCGAATGCGACAGCGCGTCCACCAGCGCCACGGGTGACTGCGGTGGACGACGACGACAACAACAACAACAACAACTAGTTCGTCCGTCGACATCGGACTCGGCACCACAACCACTGTCGGACTCGGCGTCGCGCTGCTGAACCCCCAAGCCGGTCTCCTCCGATTCCCAATGGTGTAAGAAACCAAACCAAGCCAAGCCATGTCACGATGGATCCATTCATGGGTGCGAGTTTGCAGCTCTGTTCGTGCAATTGGGTTGGCTTGCTCATAGTGAATTGAGCTGCCATGTCCTTTGGATTATCCATAAGGATCTGCTCAAGCACAACTGGAGGAGTCGGTCCAATCATGCTGGTGCTGCAGTGCATCTACCTCAAGTGGTCGCTGGCGTTCCTCGTGGGGCTTCTCACCGGCGTCCGCCTTGTGCAGCCCGGCGCGCCCGCCCTTCAGGGGCGCGTCCAGGACGCTGCGCCGGAGACAGCCTGACCCGGACCAACTCCACCACGTTGCCCTCCTGCATCGCGGCGCCGCCACCTCCTTCTTTCTCCGCCCCACCTCCTGCTCCTAAACGCCATGAAGCTCTTCGTGACGACCAAAATAGCTACAAACATGAACATGAAATTAATTATCTACGGTCAAGGAAACTACAAACCGATCATCTAAATGAAACCATAACATCTATGTGCATCTTTTCGTATAGAGCTTATCTCGAATCGAAGTTTTGTTGTGTAGATCTGAAGGAATGAGGAAGAAGGGGATTATAGAGGAGCTCGCATTCCTTCTGTATCCTCTCGTGCAACGGGGCCCACTCCTTGCGCTCGATCTGACTCGTCTTAGCCTGGCTTGCAAAAAACGGCCGATTCGACCGTTCCCAGCGGGCCTGGCTGAGAGGTGCTTTGAGGTTCGTACTATGCGGGCCAAACAGTAAATGCAGGCTACCAAACAACCCATTTTCATCCGGCGCGGGTCTGGCTGGGCCTAATGCAGGGAACCAAATGCATCCTAAGATCTTCGAAAGGTAGACTCTTCACTGTACGCTGCCATCATTGAGGACACAAAGTTCCAGTTAAAGATGTGATTTTCTAAATTTGTATTAAGAGTGTGTCGTCCTAGTGCGGATACGGTTGCACATAAACTTGCTAGTGTGGGCCGATCGTACCCATCAAACTACTATGTAGAGTATGAGTCCGATGTGCCAGCCTAAGTGGTTCCTTGGGTTGCGGGTGATCTATCCGGACACCATTAAGTAATAAAGCTTTGCTTTGCCCTCAACAAAAAACTATGTTACCATCCCTTTTGTGATTCTCACCTCCTACCATGTCCTAATGCTAATGATGGTATGTCGTCTTCCATGACAAGAACACACGCTGTGTGTGTCACGCAATTTTTTTCAAGCAAGGCTAGCTCAAATGCACGCAAGTGAGTATGGACGAAAAAACAGGTGTATGTCATAATCCTGGTTTCTCCATGGAAATAATATTTGATATCAAAAATTGACGTGGGTCACATTTGTGGGGTGTTACTTGATGGCTCGTTCTTTTCTCTATGAGGACAGAATGGGAATCATTAAACTGTATATTCATGACTTCTATTATAGTGGACTCTGGGGTGCTATCTTCCTCTTGGTACGAGGTTCAAAATGGAAATAAAACCATTTCTTAAAAAACCCAAGGAGAACCATCGTTTGAAGGATTGATAAAAGTCCTCATAGCCCGTAACCTACCCAATGATATTTTAGCTCTTAACCTACCAGAGGACAAATTACTTGATGTCACGGCCTACCACCCAGGTCTTTTATAAGGAGCCAGACTCCCCACAAGCAAGTCGTGAATTGCTTATTTCTCATTTTTACCTTCCTGCCTTAGAGCTGTGTAGTGATATCTCTCGTGCATTATTTGTCATGTCAATGCACATTAGAGGTATTGATTTGATAGAAATGAGAATATGAGGCACCGGGAATTAAGCAGATCCAAGGCTTCACGCGTACTCTAGCCAGAGCAGACTACGGAGTAGGAGCATGTTTTTGTTTCGGAAAAGAAAGCAAACTCCGGGCTGCTATATTTTGATTCACTCTCGGACGCAGAGATCCATCTGTATCAGAAGGGCCTTGTGCGCCTAGTTCCTGTAGCCGCCGGATCTGGCGACGCAGCTCTGGGAGCAGGTCTGCTGGTGGGTCGATGACCAAGGGTTCCACTTTCTCTATCTGCTCAACTGCTTGCGCAGCCTCAGATGGTGGTGCAACCATCACCATGGGAATTAAATCTTCTAACGGTTCCTCCTCCATCGTTGCTGCTTCTTGGTACTGCATTGCCGACCAAGCCACCGTGTAAGAACTGGACAATGGAGTGCATAAGCTTTGTTGCCGGAGGGAATGAGAAACCATACGTAGGCATTCATAACCACACAAGTAACAGCAGTTTGTGCACCATAAAAATAGTGCTCGTTGTTCAATTAATCGGGTCCGATGCTGTTTCACAGTCGTGATGGTGGTGCCGTGCGTACACAACTACAGCAGTCAAAATCGACCCAGCTGCTAAACGCCATTGGTGCAGGCACGCAGGTAGGTTGGCAGCCTCGCTGTCACTGATAATTCTGCTTCGTTTTGCAGTAGGAGCACATGAATCTTTCATCACCTAGTTAGTCCGGTCTAACTACTGGTGGCGATAGTTATTTGGACCGACTCTATACACTAGAGATATGAAAATTATTAAGGTAGACATCCTTGGCAAGGAACCAAGTTTTTGGTTTGGCTCGAAGCAAATTGAAAATGAAAATAGAGGATGAAAGATGAAATTTCAAATCCCAAGGTTCATCTAGGCTATACTGGATAGTCGAAAACTTATTTTTTACACATTGAACCCACTCATTTAGCTCAATACACATGACTAAAATTGGCATTGAATCCATAGCCCCACATTTTTTTGCTTCGAAGCTATAAATCCTTTAGTCAAAGGTGTGACAAAAGTTTCATAGCCATTGACCTACCAGAGGGCGAACCACATAAGCTAGAGATTATTAGATATTGACCTACCAAAGGGCAATACTTCATGTTAGTGCCTACCATTAAAGGCTTTTATAAGGAGAAAAGGCTCCCAACAAGTGATGATTGCTTATTTCTCATTTCACATTTCTACATTCGAATTGTCTGATCACATTTTCATGCATCCGTTATCGTGTCTAGCCACATCAGGGACATAAATCCAATAGGCATGCGCATTGAAGGCACCAGGAACTATCGACATATTACCATAACTACAACATGCATCGTGTGGCTTGGTTTGTCGTCACACCTCGCCCTCCTACTCCATCGTCTCAACCATGCTCCCACGTCATCATCCATCGGCACATCTTTGTACCATTTTGCTTCGGCTGTCTCGTACACCACGCTCCCGTATTATCTCCTTGACGCAACAATATCCTTGAGCGGGTCACGAAGCCCACCACTAAACCACACGTATTGTACTTCTTTGGCTTCTTTTATCTAGGTGGAGACAGAGAAAAATATCAGCAAGCCAGCAAGAGTCATGTATGAGTCAGCACTGCATTACTCACTTGCATAGGGACCACACCACAAAGGTCGGTAAACAAAAAGAAAATGGGTAAGAAAAAAGAAATTGAAGCAATTATTTCCACGTGGTTGCAAGATATGGAATTATCTTTAACTGCACTCCACCCCCCCCCCCCCCCCCCCCCCGCGACTCGAATCACTTCTTCCTCCACCGCCTCGCAGAAGGCACCACCCTCCACCACTCGACCAATCACGGAAAGCCTTCATTCTTTGTCACCATTTTACCATCGCGGTTACTCCCTCTAGTGCATGCTCACCCGAGGGGTGCAACCTCCAAAGAACAAGAATAGGAGGCAGCTCGTACGTACGATCTGGCAATTGTTTGTTCGTTGGGGGAGCTAGTTGTTGTTGTGACGTCGAGTCCGAGCTAACACATTCCTTTCTTTTCTTTTGTGAGTGTCAACAACACATTAATGTGGCAACACGGACGCGTACATGAACGTTTTCAGGCAGGTGTCGCACGACATGGATCCTCATTCTCCCAGACGCAATATTGTTAACCTCTTTTTCCTATCGTTCATTCGCTGATCGGTCACTAATTAATCCATACTCAGTCCAGTCCACCAACTGCTTTATCCACCATAACCTGAAATATTAATATTTTGCGATTTCAGTTTTTCACCTCGTATCTGGTCCTAATTTCATCAAGGGGTTTTGTGTCGATGGTGCGCATGGCGGGGGGGGGGGGGGGGGGGGGTTGATAGAAAGAACATAGATATTTTACCACATAGTCCCAATTTTTCCATATGAGTAATGTTTGAATATTGAAAGGGTGTTGTCGGTTTCATTTGCTTGAATTACTCGGCAATGCTGGCTCTACTTAGCAAACTCACTTTCCTCTAAGGGGCAGGCATCTTGAAAACCATTGGATTTGGTTTCTCCATGAATTTTGTAATGATGAAGGTGTTGGCTAGGTGCATCTTGATCTTGATACATAGTTCATTATAACAATTAAGTTATTTGTAAAGATGCGTCAAAGAAATACACTGTTTATTTGAAGGATTATTCTAGTGCTCATAGCGTCTGACCAAACAAAGGAGTACCTAGAACATAACAAAGGGCTTTCCCATGATAATAATGATTAGAGAATGAAAAAAGTGCCACGGGGTTACCAAGAACATAACCATTATACTTTATTTTATGATGTTCATTGTAGTGGACTGCGTTTACTAGGTGTGCTATGGTGATCCTTGTACAAAGTTAAAAATAGGAATAAAACCATTTCTTAAAAAAGCAAAAATCACCGCTTGAAGGATTTATGAAACCCTCATAGCCGGTGACCTACCCAAATGTATTTTAACTCTGAGCCTACCAGAGGACATATGACTTCATGTCACTGCCTACCACCCATGTCTTCTATAAGGAGCGACGATCACCCAAGCAAATGGTGCATTGCTTTATTCTCATTTTCCCTTTCTTCCTTAGTTCCTTAGAACTTCCTAGTTAGTGATGTTTGTCTTGTGCATTATTCGTATGACGTTGCTATACTTGATGGTTCATTCTTTTCTATGTGAGGATGGAATGACAAAATTAGACTTTATTTTTATGATTTTCATTACCGTGGACTGTGTTTACTGGGTGTGCTATCTTGATCCTGATACCAGGTTGAAAATAGGAATAAAACCATTTGTTATAAAAATCACCATTTGAAGGGTTTATGAAACCCTCATAGCCGGTTACCTACCCAAATTTATTTTACCTCTTAGCCTACCAGAGGACATATGACTTCATGTCATTGCATAACACCTAGGTCTTTTATAGGGAGCGAGAGACTCACCCAAGCAAATGGTGCATTGCTTTTTCCCATTTTCCCTTTCACACTTTGTTACTTGGAACTTTGGAAGTTAGAGCTTCCTAGTGATGTTTATCTTGTGCATTATTTTTCATGTCAATGCACATTAGAGATATGGATTTGATAGACATGAGAACAGGAGGCACCAGGAATTATGCATATCCAAGAAAATACCATCAGGCTTGTCGAAATGAGAATGCTGGTAGGAGTATGGTTTTTCTCGAAAGCAAGCAAATCTCAGGCCGTTATACTTCGACTTCGTGTGATTTTGATGTGGTTGCAGAAATCTGAAAAATTATATTTTCCAAGACATTCGTTTAAACCCTAGGATAAACATAGCTCGCATATCAATTCTTCAAAGGAGTGACCCAAGGTTGAGTACAAAATTAAATCAGCCGTACAATGACACGCATTTGTCACGTAAAAGTTTCATCAGAATCTCTCTGGATGCTATGTGATACCTAGCTAGCTTCACTTGCATGCTTATGCTCTTGTGGTCAGCTGTAATAATAATGTTCCAAAAGCACTTGAAAAGCAATGCTCATCGTTTAACTAATTCCGTCCAATGCTGTTTCACCGTCATGGTTGCGTGGTCCGTACATATCTACACCGGTAAAAAAGACCATTGGTGCAGGCACGCGGGTAGGTCGGCAGCCTCTCTGTCGCTGATAATTCTGCTTCGTTTTGCAGTAGGAGCACATGAATCTTCGACCACTGGTCTAACTACTGGTGGCGCTAGCAAGCTTCGTACTCCCTCCGTCCCAAAATATAAAACGTTTTTTATACTATCATAGCTTCAAAAAACGTCTTACATTTCGAAACAGAGGTATACTATTTATTTCTTCAGTTAAGGAGTGGACTCCGGTGTATATTGTATTACCATGTGAAGAACAAATAGTATTCTATATATAGCGTTATGCCATTTGTCGATCGACCCAAGCTTCCCACTATTTCGCACTACCCCAAGACTTTGATTCCTCGTCGTTACTATACGGCCTCTTTCAATGCATGGGTGCTTAGATGACGTGCTAAGTGCATTAAAATTCTTAACAACTAGTCCCCCAATGCATAGGTGCTGAGCTTTTGTAGCTAAGCTTCCCTTATCGAATTGTTTAATAATTAATCTCCCTTATGGATTGGTTGATAGTCACTTTATATAGGTTTGCGTGTTTAGCATCGTTTTTTTCTGGGGTCACCATAGTGCTCTCTCTCTTTTTAATTGCTTTGCCACATCACTTTTTTGCCTATGTGGCATCCTTAGCACATGTACACCATGGAGCACTGGGAAGGGCCTACTACTAAGTGGTTTTTCTAGCTTGTTGCCCATGCAGTCATGGGAATTTGTATATCACGTTCTATTGTCACACAATTGAAAGAGTAAGTTGTGGGGCCAAAGTGAGAACACCAACGTACCACATGTGTTAATTAAACGGGTGTGCATGTTCCAAGAGAAGACTACGACTGTGAGATTTTTTTTAAGAACTATGCACTCGAGTGCGAGAGCTGTTTTTTTAGAGGTCTAAGTGCGAGATGTACGTTTTTTTCCGGTGAATTTAAGAGCTTTATTCAACACAAAATGGTCCTGGGACAGTCAGCTAATAAGCTGCTGATCAGGAAGGAAGGTTCAGAGTCAAACCAACTCTCGGTGATCATTAGCGAGCAAACACGTTTTGCACAAAGATGAGCTGGAAGATTGGCTGATGTGTTGACATGTCGAATTACAAAGAAAGAAACAACTAAGGCAAGCTCTCTAATTTCTAGCCGAGTGTTCCAGTCTTTCAGAGGTACTTTTCTTTAAGGGGGTCTGAGTGCGAGAGGTACGTATGCACACTTCACATTGGGATGGCTTTGTGGTCGTTTATCCGTGGCACTGATCCTAAACGTGAAGTGGGCATCTATATCTCTCGCACTCAGACGCCCTCAAACCATCATGCCATTTTTGCGAAAAAAAAATACAAATTACGAACTTTTGCCAGACATGAACCTTTTTTTAAATTTGTGACGTTTTTATCAAAATCGTGAACTTTTCTTTTAATTCATGAACAATTTTTAACTCAAGTTCTTTTTTCAGATTATTCATAATTTTCAAACTTGCAACCTTTTTCAAATTTTGTGCTTTTTTTCAAATTCGTGAACTTTTTTCGAATCTTTTAATTCATAAACTTTTTTGGATTTTTCATTTTTTAAGTACTACTATAAGAGAGCAGGAGGAGTAGTGGGCTGAGGCCCAACAAGATTACTAGTGTGCGCTAAGTCTTCTGGTGCTGAAGCAGCCGAATAGGACCACTCGGCGCTGATGGTGTTGATGACTTCGATGTCACACAATAGTGGGCACATCCTCTTCCATCCCGTTTCCAAGGCCTCTCACGACAAAGTTGGCCTCATTCTCGTGGGGTGCGGTGGGCTACGACCCACAACATTAATATTAGAGCCACATTGCTTTCATTCATTCACCGCAGCCGGTCACTACTAACCATCCAATCTGTCTAGTCTACCGACCACTTTATCTTCACCATATTCTCTAGAGGAGATGACCACCATCCACACATGGTAAATTGTGTAATGTGTCTTTTTTTTCTCAGAGCAACGACCAAGAAAAATGGCACAAGGTCGTGAGCGTGCGCTAACAAGAAAAGATAACATAATCCCGATTTCTCCGTGTGAATATTGCTTGCATATCGAAAAGTGTCGTGGGGTGCATCTGCCTTGGCTTGGAGTGGTACTACTTAGCACAATAGAAAGAGATATAGATGAAGAAAACTGATAGGTAATGAGATTCTAGTAAGATGATGGAGGAGAGTGCACAAATTTCTAAACTTGTTCTCTCGAAACCTATTAGATGGTATCTATGCTCTGTGAAATACTAAGCAATACCCCTAGGTCAGATCGAGTATAACCGTCCTTAATTAATTTGGCAGTCTCAGCTCTGTCATGGCCATGATGGTGTGCCGTCCATACATACTACGTGAGGGAAAATTAATCCATGGTAGGATGTTAAACGCCATGGGTGCAAGAAGGTAGACAAGCTCGCCATCAGTGATAATTCTGCTTTGATCTGCAGTATGCTCAAATGAATGATTGATTGCCAAACCAAACTGATCTACCTACCAGTGGCTCTAGCTAGCTTCTTATACTTCACTTTTGCAGCTAGGCGTCCTCAATGCATTGGAGGCACATAATATTGCACAAAATAGTAATATTCCTTCTCAGACTTGTGGACCCACTAGCGGAAACAGCAAGGGACAAAGACTTAACTGACCCATGAGAGGAAAATTACTGGGTTTTTCTTTGTACTGGCTCGCCATTATTTGGCACTGTAGCTCGCCATTGTGTCAACCACAGAAGATTGAGGTGTGTTTGGTTGCCCACCCTCAGTTTGTCTACATTGCATGTGTTGCTCCGTTGGGTCTAGTTGAGGAAAAACAGGGGAAAAACTAACATCTGCACCTTGTTTGGTCGCCCGGATCGAGGTTACCCGCATTTGGGGATCGGTTTTGGCATGCTGTTTGGTGTCCTTCATTGGCTCAACTCATGTAAGTACATGGTATTTCTCTGCACACAGGTTGGAGGTGTGCTAACCTTGTATCCTACATGGTAAGCTTATTCGCTACACCTTACACACGATCACACCTATGACACCAATAAAACATAACCGCAATCACGACGAACTAGACGATGGCACTGAGGTTCTTCAGGCCAATTTGTCGATCCATCTTGCCAACTTCAACACTACTGCATGCCTGCTTGAGCACAGACTTGGAGTAAGCATCCTCTGTTGCCTACCTACTCTTAAACCCTGTGTGGCAGCTGTTCTTGTAACCCGACACTTGTTCATTGCATGCTTCCCATGAATTGTAAACCCCTGGAACCCTCCCACTGAACACCACATACCACTTGTCCTAGCATTGCAGAAGAGCAACCGTTCAAGCAGCAAGCAATGGAGCACACTAGACATGAAATATAACAAAACATGCATGATCGTACGACATAGCAAGTTCAATGTACTAGTACTATGGTGTCATCCTACCACCATATCCAAAAGAGGGTCTAATCCTACCACCGCAAATTCGCCATCAGTGTGAGGAGTTAGTATATATCACCTCACAAAATATACAGCCCATCACCAATAGCTACCGGAACAATACAATCTCACAGATCAAACCCTACTACATGCCCTCAGATCAGACCCTACCACATGCTCTCAAATCTAATTAGAACAAGTACAGATAAGGGGTGATTGAGCTCACAAAGTCTATCATTGCAGCTCGAGTGAGATACAGAAAAGATCGAAGAAGAGGAGGACACAAACTGCCACCGCTGTGGACCGCCGGCCGAAGAAGAAGCGCCGCTTACCTACCTGTTGGTGCAGATCTGCGTTTGAGAGAAATATTGAAAGGGGAGAGAATGGTGGCGAGAGTTTTGGCAGTGAGGTGAAGGGGCTATATAGGGCAACCAAATCGGCGGGAAGTAAACCCGAAATCCTCCGGCCGATTTTTCGGAGATGCGTGCGAGATTGCGCCATCTCCATGGTCGCATGAGGTTCACACCGTGTTCCCGACCCATGCTTCGACCGAGCTTGCCATGCTAGAAGCTGCTGATTCGGTAGTACCCAGCGGGCCTGGCTGTGAGGTGCTTTAAACATCGTGTGATGTAGGTCAAACAGTGAGCCCGGATAACCAAACAACCCAATTTCTTCTCGCGCGGGTCTGGTTGGCCTCACGCGGGCAACCAAACAAGCCCGTGATGAACTTATTGTACACGGTATTTGCTTTGCATAGCTAGATATGGCATTTGTCAAGTTCAGCTTCCACAATGCCTCAATGCCTCAATGCCTCAAGATACATTTGTCCTTGATTTAACTCTCTGAGATCATTCGTTTTCTAGCTAGACAGCTAAATTAGTGTCCTATGGAAGAGTAAGGGAACCAAGTGACTGGCGACCGCGCGTGTTATTTACCGATTGTGCTCCAAAAAGTGTCGCGGGGTTCTTCACTTTTGCATTCGTGCGATGCTTCTATACTCCATTAATGACTCTACTTAGCCTGCTCTTTTTTTCATGAACGGAGCGGTAATATTGGGTCCAGGTTCTCCATGAACTTTGTAATAATGAGTGCGTTGGATAGGTGTGTCATCGTAATCTTGGTATCTAGTTTGAAGATAATCAGATGCTTAAATACTAATACATTCATCCTTTTTAAATGGATCTATAAAGTGCACATAGTCAGCGACCTACCCAGGGTGCGTATGCGGTGCACGCTCAGAGTCCGCTAGACCAGTTGGTGCTCCTGGCTAGCCGGCGGGCGGCTTGGTCAGACCACAAGATTTCTTGGTGTGCCTGGGGCGTGGTCAGAGCACATCATCAACTTGTAGGTAGGGCGACAGTTTTCGCCAAGAAGATGGCTTTGAGTTGATTTATGTATTTATTTTGTAACACCTTCTGAATAATGTGATGAAGATGGATGTATGCATCATTTTGATGCAAAGTCCGGAGATAATCTTCCTATAGAAAAAAAATTCAGCAACCCACCCAAGGACCAAGCCCATAATTAACGGATTTTCACTCTTGAGCTACCAGACAACAGATTGCTTCATACCACGTCCTACCACCAAGTCTCTTATAAGGAGCAAGGCATCCCCAATAATCGACGAATAGTTTAATTCTCCTTGTACTTTTCTACATTGGAATTGTCTTGTCTGATTGTATGCATGGATTGTTATGTATTCACAGCAATGAAAAAATAGTGTGCTATGATAAAATAGCATGACCCTTAAAATACACTATTAGCGTGCTATATTATGTTATAGCGTGCTATTAGCGAGACATTGTACATCGATTATTGACGAAGACATTGCTCATAATGTTAATAGCGCATTATTTTTTCCTACTGATTCACACTTTAGAGATACGAATTTGATAGGTAGGGGCATAAAATACATCATGAATTACCGATAGACCAACAAAATTATGACTTGAACTCCGGCCCTGCATAACTGCTGCTAGTGATGAAATGAAAGCAAGACAATCCACTGACGATAAAGAAAAAATATGTTGGAGTAAAAATATGCCACTACCTTTTTCAGTGTTTGTATGCCATTTTTATTTGACTAGGATGCAACTATGGGTGTCGTGGATCAAGAAAGCAAAAACGTCTTTGAGTCCTACTGTTCTCTTGGATTGGAGCTGCATTTCTTACTTTTACGAGTGAATTGCATAAAAACCCTCACATTTGGGACATACCTACAACGTAACCAGCGCTTTGATAATTTTTTTTTCAAAAAACTACTACTTTAGAGGCAACACGTTATACATAGCACTATGATGATCCCCATTAACACCAGTATGATAGACAAATTAATTATTCATGCCTGCAAAATAAAATAATTCAAAACCGCCATCGAGGCTGCTGTGAACAATAGATAGAGACAATAAATAAATGTTGATGTGGCACCCACCATATTATTCGTACCCTCTCTCTCTCTCCCTCTCTCTCTCACACACAGTGCCGGCCTACTCGCTGGGGTTCTCCACATGTGGCGCTGCTCGCTCATCCTCCTTCGTGCATGCCACTTGACAACCATCACAGATGACATTGACGTGGTTGGGGCATTGCACAAGCGGGACGAATGGTAATCCTGTGCCCGTGCCGTATGGTGTGCTCCAACCGACATTACCCCAGGATGCCTCGCTTGTTCAGCATATACTTTATCAACCCTTTTGCAATTCTCACATTGTACTTTGTCCTAATTGTAACAATGGTATGTCCAAATATATGACATGAATACAAGGTGTATGTGTCATGCGAATATTGGCCTGGAAGGTCGCATCTGGTGGCTCTAGCTACTAATGAGTGCAAGAAGTACATGCACTTATCAAGACATGATGCGTGTCCCCTGTGTGGAAAGGAAAAAGGAACTACATTTCATGCATTGATCACATGCGATCATGCACGCATGCTTTGGGATCACATGTGTATGGTCTGAACACTCCCTGATCAAAATTCTTTAATTGATACATGGAAGCATTGGTTACTAAATGTTCTTGCAAACTGTCATCAAGATGAGTGTGATCGTACGATTATGTTAATTTGGAGGATTTGGTCGCTACGGTCTGACTTGGCGCAGGGCAAGAACGTGTTGTCTCCTTCTGTTTCTGCTGATTATCTCCAGAGTTATATGTGTTCACTTGATCTGTCCAGGAGATACATCATGAAGGAAATTTTGAAGGGGAAGATGTCGCTAATGGAGGACGACTCGGCTACTCGTGTTGTGGTTTCCAGCGCACTGCCATGGTCACCACCGCCAACAAATCGGGTTGCACTATCTGTTGATGGGGCCTTTTCTTCAGTGGATGGCTCGACGGTAGCCAGCATGATCTTGAGGAGACATGATGGAAGTGTGATTTTTTCTGCTATCGCTGCCTGTTTAATTGGAACGACGCACTACAGGCTGAGTTGCATGCACTGATGCAAGTTATGGCACTGACGGCTCAATACAGTGATGGTCCTATAGGGTAGCAGATCGACTGGCTTTGTATAGTCGTATTGAAAGTGTGACTGCAGTATGGCTACATCGTGGACCACCGTGCATAGAGGAACTTTCGCATCTCGATTGTAACCCTATTCTTTCTTATGGAATAAAACTCTTTACCTTTGCAAAAAAAGAGACCACCTGAAATGCATGGAAGTGAATGTACAAAAAAGAAAGAAAGAGGTATGCTAGTCCCGGTTTCTCCATTTAAATAATGTTTTATATTAAAAGGTGTCGTGTGATCACAAATCTTAATTCATGTGCTGTTGTTGTACTTTGATGGCTCGTTCTTTTTTTACGAGGACAGGATAACAACCGAGTCACATCTTGATCATGGTAGAGAGTTCAAAACTGAAATAAAATTATTTCTTAAAAACCAGACGGCCAAGGGTGACTTCATGTCACTGCCTATCACACCCGCTCTCTATAAGGATCAAGGCTCCTCCGAGCAAATGGTGGATATAGCATATTTTTTCAATTTATAGTACTATCTAAGAATAGTCCAGCCATATCTCGTGCATTGTTTCTCGCGTCTATGCACATTGGAGATGTGATTTTGATCGATATGAGAATAGAAGGCACCGGGAATTAAGAACATCCAAGACTGTCTGTTCTCGGAGGCCGTAACCGTCACTCTTGTGCTCCTGCCATACCCAGGCTGATTCAGCATGGGCGGTTGCTGCAAAGACTCACTGCATTTGAACTTTCTGCCGCAATTCAGACCAAACCCTCCAACGGGTGAAGGACCTCTACCCGGTGCAGTCTGAAGAATGCCGTTTAGTCTTGCGATGGTTGTGCTCTGTTTACTGTTTCAACTGTGGCAGTATTCTAGCTGCCGTTGCGCGATCTGTAACAACTTCGTATGTACTCCCTCCGTTGAAAGCTTTTCCTCTCAAAATAGTTATTCTCGTCGGATCATATATCCTTCTCAAGAGAAAGCAAATTATGTGTGCTACGTAGATTCATTTGGTTTGGATGCCGTTCGTTCCATGGTTGCAGTAAGCCGCAGATATCCGTCACCATAGAATGTCTCAGGATGCACCACGTAATGTTCCTTTGCAAATAGATCGAGTAGAACCGTCCCTAACTAAATATCTTTATCAGACTTTTGGATTTGACTGGGTGCATCCTAATTAAGCAGAGGCCGTGTGTTACTTATAATACTTTGTATCCACTTGATGCTACATTTTGAGATAATAAAATCGCCCTATATAAAGAAAGATGCCTTTTCACCGTCATGGTGGTGCCATCCAAGATCCGTCCATAATCATGTCAGTAGCAGTGTAATCCAGGAATGCTTTTCCAGGGTGCAGGTTGGTAGGCTCACTGCCACTGATCATTTCGACAGTACCCTCGCTTCACATATTCGCGTGAATGCTTTATTTACCTAATCTGGTTGGCGCTAAATTAGTGTATGATTATTTTTTCCGTTAGGCAGTCGATCATGGGCGATCAAAGAAGGGATTCTTTGCGCTCGACCTACCAAAAGACAAATACCAACCACCATACCCTTTTTATAAGTAGCACGGCTTCTCCGAGCAAATGGTCAATAAGTTATTTCTCATTTACCTTTCTATATTCGAGCCACCCAGTATAGAAACTTGCATTACTTGTTCCTCTCCTGCACATTGGAGACATGAGCATGGCTGGTATGGAATAGGAGGCACCGGGAACTATTGATGGGTCATCAAAACTGAAATGTGCGCTCCTGTCTCAAGTCACCACAGTTGTTATCCGAAAGGAAATACGATTTAGTGATCATAGACAGAACAAGAGAGGATAATGGAGCACGAGGAAAGCCTACATGCTATTTTCATCAGTCTGCAAGTACAGTTACCTGAAGCTGAAGTGTAATACAAAATCTGGAACTAGTGGCATGATACATAGGACACACCGGTGAGGTCTATTTAGACCCGAAACCCCACATACCCTGTATGAACCATGTTAGGGATGCAATGGCTATTGGTTCCGGTTTCTTAGAATGGCCGTCCCTGTAGCCTCGAATTTTGCTGACTATGATGACAAAGAAAAAGAACTAGGGTGAAAAAAAATAGTAGATGTTCTTTGACCGATTGTGGATTGTTTAAATGGCCGTCACCCATAATCCATATAACTGGCAGTTGGATTTTCCGTGCAAGAAGGCTCAAAATTTTGCCCAGACATCCTTAGACCTGACCTGATTCAGATAAGTGTGTTAAGCTTCATGCACTAGTCAACGCAACCAAAACTCCGATCTTACGAAAAGGTCTAGACAATCCACATATACACTTCAACGCCCCCTTTCACATGTGACGCAGGAATTCAACGCATGAATGGCTCAAGAGGTATATACATGGACAGAAGGTGGGAGGGGACAGGAGGATGAAATCCAAGACTTGAAATCTAGTCCTTAGACTTTAATACCATGTTAAGCTTTGCACCAGACAACGCAACCAAAAGTTTGAACTGATGAAAAAAGCTAGACAATCCACGTATACACTTTTCACTGCGTTGGCTAGTGCATGAAGCTTAACATGGTATCAGATTCGACGGAGTTGAGTTCACGTCATGACTTTCGCAATTTACCCAAAAATTATTGTTGCCCCCTCTTTGTCCACATATAGGCCCCTTGAGCCTTAGCTCTTAGTCTATTCACGTGTTGACTTCCTGCGTCACACGTGGGAAGGGGTGTTGAAGTGTATATGTGGATTGGATAGCCCTTTTCATCACTTCAGACTTTTGCAAGAAGTACATCATTTATATTGTTCACTTGATTAGATTGTTATGTAGTTTCCTCTGTGTTGTGTTTTTAATGGTGTTGCTTATGTGAATGCATGCAGATGTTGTCGGCCTCATCAATGGAGTATTAGCTCTTACACACATAGACGTTAAAGGCAGACAGACTGCTAAGAGAAATTTACGTATAACAGAGGGGAGGTTAGTTTCCGGCTCAGAGTTAATGCATCCACTGATTGTTGGTTTGTTAATCGTGCTTCTCAGTAAAACACATCTCAAACAAATTATTATCAAAATGCCAAAATATATTATTGTGAATGTATTCATTGGTCTGGTTGATGCGTTTTCGTATATGGATCTTATTTATAGAAATACTGCTATTTTGGCTTTGTAGAGCGAGAAAGCTTTACGGATAGATGTTGATGAGCTTATAAGGAGAGTCCATCAAGAACCTATCATTGTTCTTGCTATGGGTTGTACTTTTAAGATGCAGAACTGTAAGTGCTATTATGAGTTGAGTTTTCCTTAGATTTTTATACCAGTTAAGGGTTTACTATCTGCTAAGCATTATGTATGCATGGGGATTTCTTTTCCTGTTGTTTTGTAGCAATGCTTATGCTTACTGGGAATTATGGCTCTAAGATCTGTCTGAACCTTGCTAATCCTGATGTCTCTTCTTTTTGCAATAGGTAATATCTTATATGTTTCTGTGTTCCGTAGATTTACATTAGCTGATTACTTCTGCTTTATGAAATTAAATCTTGCTATTCGTTATAGGATTACTGGTATGGATCATTATATTGAGCTAATTGCTGAAAGAGCTTGCCGCCTTGGCACTAATGAGATTGAGCAGACAACCGTTGCTTATCTAGCAAGTGTTATTCCACCTGTTATCATGGTAATGCTCGATTTACTCCTCGGCCAAATTTATCCTATGTTTGTTCTTATTGTTGTTATTTTTGCAGAACAAGCTCTTTAGGTGCAAGATCACCATCCAGGGTATTGCGCCTAACCACACTTGGAAGGCTATGGAGGATGGTGATGCATATAATTGTACTAATCCAAATTGTGTTAACAGGACTGCTAGCCCTAGGTCTCTTTAATTATTTGTTACGTGTTTTGGTTTGGTTGTAATGAGGTTTTGTACTGATATCTTTGCTGTTGTAGGTACAAGCTTCCTATAATCGCAGCTGATGGAAACGCTACGGTGGAAATGGTTTTCTTTGGTGATGTTGATAGGGATGTTGTGGGCAGGCCAGCTGATCAGGTGCTGGAGAGTTTCTAGAAAATAGCTCCGTCATGCTAGCAAAGATAATGGCTCTGGTTGGAAGGAAATATATTGTAGAGGTCACTGTGTCAAAGTATTCTTGTAGGAGAGACAAGGATGGGTTGAGCTTTCAAGTGCTCAATTTTTTCACGGAGGGTGGTTCCATGTACCATGATTTTGTTGTGGGTGTGGGTTCTTCCAGTAGCGCTCCAATGCGGCAAGTTCCATTTTCTGGTTAGTGTTTTTTGTCAAGCTTGAATTTTTCCTAATTAGTATTCAGCTATATTCATTCATCTGTAAGATTTGCATAGGAGGTGTACATACCAGCCATGCAGAGCTTCCTCAGGGTACCTGCTCGCTTCCAGTGGCCATGATGGTGAGCTCAAGCAAACTTTCCTTTGTTTCATGATACTGCTGGTTCTTTATTTCTTCTCCCTAGCTGTTTATTATTCTCATAGTGCATATATTGTTCTTTTGTACGGTGCGGAAAAAATGCAGAATACAGTTTCTAGCGTGCACACCAGTCATGCTGAGCTTCCTTAGGACACTTCCTCACTTTCTAACATGCGCACCAGTAATATTGAGTTTCCTCAAGGCACTTCCTCACTTCCAGGGGACATGTTGGTGAGTTTGAACATGTTTTCCTTTCTTTATGGTGCTTGTGGCCTTTAATTTCATCTACTATAGCTGTTTATTTCAGTTATAATTCGTTTATTATTATTTTTCAGGGGATGGAAATGCAGAATCCAAATCTTACTAATGTTGCTCAGCTCATGTCCATGCGCCGAGAAGACATGCTGGTAACCATATGATGTTCTTTTGTTAACTATATGCTACTGTTCTTTTTTTTTCTAAACTATTTCTTGCTTACAATGTATTCTTGTTCTTGTTTAGGAGGCACAACCTCAAAATGTGAGGTCTTGCTAGCTTTCCTCAAGGCATTCATACGCCTCCAGGAGCCATACTAGTTACTTTATTCCTATTTGCTTTTGTTGTTCGGTGTTGTGGGATCTTTAGTTCTTCTAAATATTGTCTTTCATATGCTGTGTTCTTCATGTCACCATATGATCATATGCCTTTCTTTGAAAACTTTGTATAGATTGCGTTCCTGAGGATTTTATTCGTTTTTTAGCAAACACGGTCCCATAACATATGCACTGCTGATGTGCCGGACAAGACTAAGGTGAAGGAGACCATGAATAAAAGGTTTGGCTACTATTGCATATGATTTTCTTTTTGAGTGAGCATCCTTAATACAGGTGACGTTATGGTATACGCGCAGGTCACGTCGGAGTAATGCAAAGTCGACTGCATCTAAACTTGTTCGTTGATGGGAGCGACACAACTGGACATAGGTATGCTTCGGCATCTGCTATCTTCCTTACTGTTTTCTTGTGAAATTCTTGTGAAAAGAGTAAACTTTAGAAAACACTACTTATGTAATGATTCACCTTTCACTATATTTGTAGGGTGGACGATAAGTGATGAGAGCAGGTGGTTTGCAAGGTGGACAACAAGTGGTGGAAGCAGGCTGTTTTCTTAGGCACTTTGTCAGGATTTCGTGTTCCCTAGGCTAGGCGTGCTTATATGTGAGAATGGGATTTATGTAGTGGCGGTGCTTAGTGTCTTAGCCTCTGTAAACAGTTTCTGTTGCATCCGTGGTGGTGTGCTCTATGCGATGGTTAAAAAAGATTTCGGGTAAGCCTGTGTTTTGGAGTGTTGTTGCATGAGACGAGTAAGCCAGTGTTTTGATGTGTTGTTGTATGAAAAATGGGCGCGGCGCAAGCGCGCGTATCCCTCTAGTTATCTTTAATCTTAACATTAATAGTAGGTTCCCATTCATCATGTAGTTTTCTAGGTACTGAAATTTCCAATTCAAGCTTTTCTTCATGAGCTTTCATCATTGCTTCTACAATATGTTTAGTGAAAGCTTTATTTTGTTTGCAAGCATTAGGTGAATTTATCATGGATTGCAACAAGGAAATACATTCAGTCAAAGAACAATTGTCATAATTAAAGTCCTTGTAATCGGAAGTAGTGGGCACATAGCTATTTAAAGTCTTGATCTCTCCAAACCCACTTTTATTATTTTTATCATTAAGATCATCACCCTCCGAACAATTGGGATGCCTTCTAGCTAAATTTGACTCATATCCAGTCCTTCTTTCATCAAGTTTTACTTTACTAAACAAAGTTTCAATGGGTGTCACACCAATCATTTTAATATCTTCATCGTGATTATGATAAAATCTGGGTGGAATAGCCTTTTTAGAAATTCTTGCTTAGCTCTGACTTAGTGGTTTTATCTTTACTTTCATTAATTGAGACTTGGATAGAATTTATTGACTCATTAACATCATGATTAGGTGGAAATTTTAATTTTTAAGAGTTTCCGCATCATGAGCAATTCTATCCATCTTTCTAGCCATATCATAAACCTCATGTAGTTTTTCTTCTACCATAGCATTCAAAATCTTTTGAGAACTAATAAATTATTTAATGTCTTATCAAGTTAAGTAGGTATCCTATTATTATTGTTTCCATAGGAATTACAATAATTATTAGAGGAATTTCTAGGATACGGACTAGGATTGAAATTACCTCTATAACTTTGTTATTGAAATTATTTCTAGCGATAAAATTCACATCAATATCATCATTGTTTTGCTCAGTCAAAGTAGATAGTGGCACATCATTACGAGAAATATGAGCATTTTTACTAGTAAGCATATTCATAAGAGCATCTGAGGGAGTCCTGGACTACGGGGTGTCCGGATAACCGAACTATCATCATCGGCCGGACTCCAAGACTATGAAGATACAAGATTGAAGACTTCGTCCCGTGTCCGGATGGGACTTTCCTTGGCGTGGAAGGCAAGCTTGGCGATACGGATATGTAGATCTCCTACCATTGTAACCGACTCTGTGTAACCCTAGCCCTCTCCGGTGTCTATATAAACCGGATGGCTTTAGTCCATAGGACGAACAACAATCATACCATAGGCTAGCTTCTAGGGTTTAGCATCCTTGATCTCGTGGTAGATCTACTCTTGTAATACTCACATCATCAATATCAATCAAGCAGGACGTAGGGTTTTACCTCCATCAAGAGGGCCCGAACCTGGGTAAAACATCGTGTCCCTTGTCTCCTGTTACCATCCGCCTAGACGCACAGTTCGGGACCCCCTACCCGAGATCCGCCGGTTTTGACACCGACATTGGTGCTTTCATTGAGAGTTTCTCTGTGTCGTCACCGATAGGCTCGATGGCTTCTTCGATCATCAACAACGATGCAGTCCAGGGTGAGACTTTTCTTTCCGGACAGATCTTCGTATTCGGCAGCTTTGCACTGCGGGCCAATTCACTTGGCCATCTGGATCAGATCGAAAGCTACGCCCCTGGCCGTCAGGTCAGATTTGGAAGTTTGAACTTCACGGCTGACATCCGCGGGGACTTGATCTTCGATGGATTCGAGCCACAGCCGAGCGCGCCGCACTGTCACGATGGGCATGATTTAGCTCTGCAGCCGGACAGTGCCCTGGGGGCCGCACACGAGTCCGCTCCGACCCTCAATTTGGAGCCGGCTGCGCAGATCGAGGACGGGTGGCTAGACACCGCCTCGGGGGCTGCAACCTCTACGGCGATGGAGCCGAATACTGACCTTATCCCTTGTGAAGCTTGTGACTCCGAGGTGCTGGACTCCGAACCTCCCGCGCCCCCTCCAATCGAATCCGATTGGGCGCCGATCATGGAGTTCACCGCTGCGGACATCTTTCAACACTCACCTTTCGGCGACATCCTGAGTTTGCTAAAGTATCTCTCGTTATCAGGAGAGACCTGGCCGGACTGCAGCCAGGACGGTTGGGAGGCGGACGACGAAGAAATTCAAGGCCCACCCACCACCCACTTAGTAGCCACTGTCGACGATCTAACCGGCATGCTAGACTTCGACTCCGAAGACATCGACGGTATGGACGACGATGCCGGAGACGACCAAGAACCAGCGCCTACTGGGCACTGGAAAGCCACCTCAACTCACGATGTATACATGGTGGATACACCAAAGGGAAGCGATAACGAGGAACAACGGGACATGGCGAAGGATAACTCCCCCGACAAACAACCAAAACGGCGACGCAAGCGCCGCCCGAAGTCCCGCCTCGATAGCAACGGCACCTGTACTGACCCGGCCTTAGAGCAGGGCGAAGCAGTGGACGACGAACATGCCACCAAGCAACCATCCGAACAGGATGAATTGGACAAGCAACCCATCCCCGGCGAAAACGACAGTCCAGACGATCTCACGCCGGACACATCACCGGAGCATAAGAACCTTCATAAAAGGCTTGTCGCCACTGCAAGAAGTTTGAAGAAGCAAAAGTGGAAGCTCAAAACAGCGGAGGACGCACTCAGAATGAGATGGAGAAAAGTACTCAATACCGCAGATAAATACGACGATAGTCACCAGGCAAAGAGCTACCCGAAACGCAAGCTGTTGCCCGAATTTGACGAGGAGGCCGTAGAGCCCCCACAGTCAAAAAAGAAAGAGGCCGCCTGGCCGGATAGACGACCAGATGACAGGCTAAGAGCGGCAAGGGGCGCCGCACACAATCCGGCACATGATCCACATAAGGATCCTCGCAAAAAGGATGGCCTGGTCAGGTCCATCTATGGGCCAAAAAAGAAGACTCCAGGGAGAAACACAACCCGCCGAGTGTTTGAAGACAACGGCACACCTAAATACAGGGGCGCCGCACACCCACTATGTTTCACCGATGAGGTACTGGATCATGAATTTCCAGCGGGATTCAAACCCGTAAACATAGAAGCATATGACGGAACAACAGACCCCGAAGTCTGGATTGAGGATTATATCCTACATATACATATGGCAAGAGGAGACGATCTCCATGCCATAAAATACCTACCCCTCAAGCTCAAAGGGCCAGCTCGGCATTGGCTCAAAAGCCTCCCAGAAAATACCATTGGAAGTTGGGAAGAGCTCGAGGATGCGTTTCGAGCACATTTTCAGGGGACTTATGTCCGCCCTCTGGATGGAGACGGTTTAAGTCACATAACTCAACAGCCCGGAGAGTCAGCACGCAAATTCTGGAACAGGTTCCTCACCAAAAAGAACCAAATAGTCGACTGTCCGGACGCCGAAGCCTTAGCAGCCTTTAAGCATAACGTCCGATACGAATGGCTCGCCAGACACCTCGGCTAGGAAAAACCAAGAACAATGGCCGCGCTAACAAGCCTCATGACCCGCTTTTGCGCGGGGGAAGATAGCTGGCTGGCAAGATGCAGCACCAGCGACCCGAGTACATCCGAGGTCAGGGATGGAAACGAAAAATCACGACGCAGAAAAGATCAGCGCCGGACTAAGGAAAATGGCCCAAATAGCACGGCGGTCAACGCCGGGTTCAAAAGCTCTCGGCCGAATAATAAAACACTGCCTCTTAAGGACAACAGTGATGAGCTATCCAACCTAAACAAAATCTTGGATAGGATATGTCAAATCCATAGTACCCCCGGGAAGCCTGCAAACCATACCCACAGAGATTGTTGGGTCTTCAAGCAGTCCGGCCGACTTAACGCCGAACACAAGGGGCTCGACACACCAAGCAAAGACGACGACGAACCCCACAAGCAGCACGCCGGAAAACAGAAGACTTTCCCACTAGAAGTCAAAACAGTGAACTCACTTCATGTGATAACAAGGAAAAATAGTGCGGCACCTGCTAAAACACGCGCCGCACGGTCCACCCCAGCAGAGTCCCGAAATTGGATGTTTAAACCAATTACTTTCGACCATCAGGATTACTCCGGAAGTGTTCGAAACGCAAGAGGGACTGCTTTGGTATTGGATCCCATAATCGACGGACTACAATTCACACAAGTCCTAATGGATGGCGGCAGTGATATAAACCTGCTATACCAGGACACCATCCGCAGAATGGGGATAGACCCTACCAAAATTCGCCATAGCAGCACTTCCTTCAAAGGAGTGACGCCAGGCCTTTACGCCAATTGTACAGGCTCTGTACTACTATAGAGGTTGTGTTCGGTTCATCCGACAACCTCCGTCGCGAAAAGCTCATTTTCCATATCGCCCCATTCAAAAGTAGCCATCAAGCACTACTGGGACGCGAAGCTTTCGCCCGCTTTAACGCAATACCGCATTACGCGTCTCTTACGCTTAAAATGCCCGGTCCATGCGGCATAATCTCATTAAAGGGTAACTATGAGTGTTCCTTGACCACAGAAAACGTGAGACTGCCTTGACAGCCACACACTAATCCGACCTTGCTGGTCAAAGCCCCTAAAAACAGGTCATTCAGACCTCGGACACGGTTAGGCGAGTCCGGCGTAAATAAACAAGGGGCTTCCCAGCCGCATACCTCTTTACAAGGGGCTGCACATATAGACGATGAGAGCCAATAAAGCTCAACTTTATTCATCTTCCAAATCATACTTTATTTTAAATACATCTTTTGCACGATATGTTTTCCAAACTAAGTTCTTCTCTTTTACAGATGAAGCACGTGCTACACCCGTCCAGGATACAGCACAACGGAGACACAGGCGTAGACGTGCAACAGGGGCCCGTTGCAAGGATTCTTTTCAGATTAAGACCCTGCGTAAACCTTCCTTACTGTCTCTTGTTGATACACATCCCCCGGTTTCCTACCATAACCGAGGAGGAGGCTGGCGTTTTGGCATCGGCCGCGTCAGAAGTTCTCGCCCGTACCTGGACACTAGGGGCTTAGGGCATTGTTCGGCCCGGTATCATAAAGACCGAATACCTCAGGGAGTGTTCGGCGTCTCGAGTTAGGCCTTATATGCATCAGCTCCGAATCATGTATTTGGTCAAATGTTGGGTTTGCCCGGCTCCTGTGTTTTGCTGCCTTACGTTCCGCTCCATCGGCTAACGCGGCACCAGGAGAACTACTGCGATTGTGCCCCGGTTTGGCCGGGCGAGCACCTCAGTAGAGAAAGCCGAAAACTGACTGTCATGATATAGCGAGAGACTGGTCAACCACTCGATCGACTATTGGAATGTTTAGAATTCCTCCGCTTTGACGAAGGACCGCTTCCCGGTCAGGCACATACGCGCCCCGAGTTCGGAGAGCGCGGTCCTCTAGGGGCTATATAGTAGCCCCACCATCGAGCTCCTATGGATAAGTGAAAGTGATAAAGCATTATAGTCCGGTTGCCTAGTTTGCTATGCTATCACCTCCTTCAAAGGACCAAGACGTTGGATTAAGTGTGAAAAGGCACTTTTTTTGCAAACACCCCCGCACCATGTGCGTGGGGGCTGAACCCAAAGACTGCCATCTTTCAGGTTATACATACATATACGGCCGCACAGGAGATAGTTCAATACTTGAACGCACAAGTATAAAAAGCCGTTACATTATAAACATGATCTCAGAAATCATACATGTCATTTAAACATAACATCTTTCGAGCACTGCGACTCTATTAAACGAGCGCCCTGCAGGACTTCCTCAAAATAGTGCTCAGCGGGTAATCAGCTTTTGTTCGAACCCTGGGATGCAACATCGGTGGCATCCATCTCCGCCCAGTATGTCTTAACACGGGCGAGAGCCATCCGTGCACCCTCTATGCATGTCGACCGCTTCATAGCCTCGATATGCGGCACCGCCCCAAGGAATTGCTGCAACAAGCCAAAATAACTCTCAGGCTTGGGCCTTTCTGGCCACAGATGAGCCACCACATCCGTCATGGCAAGCCCGGACAATCTATTCAGCTCAGCCCACTCAGCCAGCCGATCAGTCAACGGAAGTGGACGCTCCGGACTATGGAATTGAGACCAGAAAAGCTCTTCCATTTCGTGATCCTTCTGGCTTCGGAAGTGCACGACTGCGTCCGCCGCACTCGCCGCCAAATCCAGATAAGGATCCTCTGCACCCCACAATTGGCCCAACTGAGCATACTTCGGATCCGTGAACTTCCTACGCAGCAGAAAGGGCTTTCCAGCCGCAATGTCTCCGGCATGACGCAGTTCCTCCTTCATAGCCCGTATCACACAACAGGCATCCTTGGCTTTGGCGGCGGCCTTCTTCAGGTCCTCTTGCTCCGCTCGGCGTTCTCTTTCAAGAACCTCATAGCGGTCGGTAGCATCTTTTAATTTCACGGCCATTCCGGCCATCTCCTCCCTGCTTCGGCACTGAGCAGCCTTTTCGGCTTTTAGCTCTTCCGCTGCCTTCAAGGCAGCCGCATCACTTTTCCTGGCTTGCTCCTTGGCTCGAGCAAGCTCTGCTCGAAGGTCTTCCACAGCAGCGGCACCATCTGCATCAAGCATACAAATTGTAAGGAACGGGCATCAGCTCCCTTACTAGGTAACCGTGGAGAAACCACCTACCTTGTGACTCGTCAAGTCGTTTATTGACCAGCGCGATGTCCGCATCCGCAACGTCGAGTTGCCGCTTCAGCTCGGCAACTCCATCAGTCCGGCTGGCCACTGAACGTTCCGCCACCTGCATAGGAAAGGCGACATTCTATAATTGAGATTATGATCCTCGGCACGCTGTCGCTTTCGACAGCATACCAAGTCTCAGGGGCTACTATCTATACAGGGCGCACTCCATGTGCAAAAATGTCAAAAGGTATGTCATTTTTTGCGTACCTCAAACCCCGTCAGCAAACTTCCGACGGCCTCATGCAACCCGCTCTCGTCGGATGAGATCCTTTCAATCACCATACTGATTAATGTGCGGTGATCTTCTGAGATAGACGCCCTCTCAAGCAAATCCTGCAGCTCCACCGGCCGTACTCCAGTGGGTGCCAAACTCCCCGGCCCCGCCGGACTCGGGGAGACCCTCCGTGACGACACCTCAGGGTCGTCCGCCCCGCCCGATGGGGCGGCAGATGGAGGCGTTTCGCTCTCCATCATTTTCGGACGAAGATCCCCCGAAGATGAGCTCTGCTGAGAAGGGCTGAGATCCGAACTACAAGGTGAAAACTTTGGTTACCCTTAGAAATAAAGTAGGGATTTCCCCTATTACAAAATCCCCCCTTTTTACTTACGGCTCGCTGGAGGGCTGATTCTTTTGGAGAGACTGTGCGGCCAGGGCTCTTCCTGGCACAGGACCTTCCGGTGCAGATTTCTTTCCCCGCTTTGAGGCCTTGGCCTCCGGTTCTTCGGAAGCGGTCCTCTTCTCCCCCTGGAGGGAGGGATTCTCGATTCCCCCCTTACTGAAAGCCTCCTTGGCAGAGGTGGTAGTTTCCCTGTGCCCCCCCTTTGCCCTCCTCCGAAGGTGCAACCTCCAACATTTTGATCAACACGGGATCCAGTGTGGTCTCAGGGAGGGGGGCCGGACACCGTATCAGTTTTGCTTGCGCTATCCACTCCTGTCCAAGGGATAGCTGGTTAAAAGGCAAATCCATGATAAATAAATGGACAATGTGTCCGGACACAGGGCTACTTACTTGAGTATCCGGGCGATTGCAGCTTAGGCCAGCGTCCTCGGTCAAGTCCGGACGCATCTCTTGTGATCCGAAGAACAGTTTGTACATCTCCACGGGTGTCAAACCCATGAAGTGTTGGAGAGCTCGTGGTCCCTCCGGATTAAATTCCCACAGGCGGAGGGGGCGACGTTTGCAGGGCAGAAGGCGCCGAATCAGCATAACCTGTATCACTACGACCAGATTGATCTCCCTTTCTTGGAGGTCTCGAATCCGGCCCTGCAACAGGGGTACGTCTTTGGACGACCCCCAGTCAAGCCCTTTGTTGACTCATGACGTCAGCCGTTGTGGAGGTCCCGGGCAAAAGGCGGGCGGCGGCTTCTGCCTGCTGCCCCTGGGAGCGGTGATATAGAACCACTCCTGTTGCCACAAGCCGAGCTCCTCCTGAAAAGAGCCCTCGGGCCATGGAGCATCGGCCCTCTTGCTTATAACCGCCCTGCCGCACTCTGCCTGACGCCCCTCAATCATCTTCGGCTCCATGTTGAAGGTTTTAAGCCACAAGCCGAAGTGAGGGGTAGTGCGGAGGAAGGCTTCGCATACGACAATGAATGATGAGATGAGGAGGATAGACTCTGGAGCCAAGTCATGGAATTCCAACCCATAGTAAAACATGAGCCCCCTCACGAAGGGATCCGTCAGGAAGCCTAAACCTCGATGGAGGTGAGACACGAACACGACACTCTCGCCGGGCTCGGGAGTAGGAATAATTTGCCCTTGGGCAGGCAGCCTATGCGAAATCTCGTAGGTTAAGTACCCGGCGTCTCTCATCTTTAGCACGTCCTCTTCCGTGACGGAGGAGGGCATCCACCGGCCTCGTATGTCGGAGCCGGACACTGTCGAAGGTCAAAAGTACCCGAATCTGGAGCCCTGGGTGTTGGAACTTGGGGCGAGGGGCGGATTCGATTGAGGATTGAAGAAAAAGAACGGGCCTTGGTCTCATTATAAAGAGGGAGAATACCAAGAGCCGACCCCGTGACCGTTTGGAACCCGCCTTCGATGGAGGGGGCGCGGCAACGGGCGCGGTTGGGTTACCCACGTCCGTATTAATGGGAATCCTAGAATAAGGGAAACACGATCTCTACTTTGACAAGATGTGCCAAGGAAACCGCTTCGCTAAATGCGCGGAGGTGGTATAATAAAAATGATTGGAGTAAAGGCTTGGTTGTGGTGTGACGTCACGCCACAAAATACGTCAGCAGATTGAACTTGTGTAAATATTATTCTCTCTACGGTGGTATGTGGAATTTATTTTGCAGAGCCGGACACTATCCTGGTGTTCACAATCTTCTATAAATTATTCGGAGGAGGAACCCGCCTTGCAATGCCGAAGACAATATGCGCGCCGGACTCGTCGTCATTGAAGCCTGGTTCAGGGGCTACTGAGGGAGTCCTGGACTAGGGGGTGTCCGGATAGCCGAACTATCATCATCGGCCGGACTCCAAGACTATGAAGATACAAGATTGAAGACTTCGTCCCGTGTCCGAATGGGACTTTCCTTGGCGTGGAAGGCAAGCTTGGCGATATGGATATGTAGATCTCCTACCATTGTAACCGACTCTGTGTAACCCTAGCCCTCTCCGGTGTCTATATAAACCGGATGGCTTTAGTCCATAGGACGAACAACAATCATACATAGGCTAGCTTCTAGGGTTTAGCCTCCTTGATCTCGTGGTAGATCTACTCTTGTAATACCCATATCATCAATATCAATCAAGCAGAACGTAGGGTTTTACCTCCATAAAGAGGGCCCGAACCTGGGTAAAACATCGTGTCCCTTGTCTCCTGTTACCATCCGCCTAGACGCACAGTTCGGGACCCCCTACCCGAGATCCACCGGTTTTGACACTGACAACATCCATTTTATTTGACAAAGTTTACCTTCTTACCAGTTGGAGCTTGTTCGGTGTGCCAGTGAGAATAATTTATCATCAAATTATCAAGAACCTTTGTAGCCTCTCCCAATTTAGTTCCCATAAAAGTACCACCTGTAGCAGAGTCTAGAAGATTTGTCGACACAAAGTTTAGTCCTGCATAAAAAATTTGTATTATAATCCATAAGCTTAATCCATGAGTGCGAAAATTCTTAATCATTAATTTCATTCTCTCCCAAGGCTGTGCAACATGTTATTGCTTAAGTTGCTTAAAGTTAATGATTTGATTTCTAAGAGAAATAATCTTAGTGGAAGGAAAAACCTTGTTCATAAAAATATCCTTGCATTTATTCCATGAATCAATACTATTGTGAGGCAAGGATGAAAACCAAGTTTTAGCACGATCTCTTTGCAAGAAAGGAAATAATTCAACTTAATAGTATCATTATCCACATCTTTTCTATTTTGCATATCACATAATTCAATGAAGGTATTAAGATGTGATGCATCAAATAAAGTTCAAAAAAGACTCAATTACTTTAGGATTTCTAGAAAATTGTTCTTTCATAACAAGATTTAGTAGTGCAACATTAATATTATATGACTTTGCACTAGTGGCGAGAGGAGAAATTAGAGGACTAATAAAATTATTATTATTAGTATTCTAGAAGTCACACAACTTTGTATTTTCTTGAAACATAGTAACCAAGCAAGCAAACTAATAAAGTAATTTTTTTTGTGTTTTTGATTTTTTTGTAACAAGACTAATAAAAGAAAATAAAAAGTAGAAGAACTAGATGCAAGTTTGAGCGAAGGTACTTGTAGTGATTTGATGATGTCTCCCTGGCAACGGCGCCAGAAACTCCTTCTGCTACTTGTGAGCTGCGTTGGGGTTTTCCCCAAAGAGGAATGGTGAAGCAATATAGTAGCTGATAAGTATTTCCCTCAGTGAGAACCAAGGTTTATCGAACCAAAAGGAGAATCACGCAAATCCTAGTGAACAGTACCTGCACACACAAGAGAAAATATTTGGACCCAACACGGGCAAGGGGGTTGTCAATCCCCTTGAACTCGTCACTTGTAATGATTAAATCTGGTGGTGGTAGATAGATAAATTAGAAAACAAAATAAAAATGAATAAATTGCAGCCATGTATTTTTGGTTTTAGCAATATGATAAAGATAGACCCGGAGGCATAGTTTTTACTAGAGTTTTGTTTCTCGAACGAATAGCATATGGTGGGTTAACAAATTACTGTTGGGCAATGTATAGAAAAAGCATAGTTATGATGTTATTCATGGAAATGATCATGTATATAGGCATCACATACAGGACAAGTAGACCGACTCCTTCCTGCATCTACTACTATTACTCCACTTCAAGAGCGCTTTTATACTTGCCTCTCTATGTATTAAGTTCATACCAAACAGAGTAATGCATGAGGTATGATGACATGATGTAGACAAAGTAAACTCAAGCAATATGAATAAACCCCATCATTTTATCCTTAATGGCAACTGATACGTCTTCGTCGTATCTATTGTTCCTAATGGGAACCGAGGTCGGCGTAGATCTCCCGCGCTCCGCGCCGGTCCAGTGGAGCCGGCTGCGGCGGGGAGGGGGGTTCCTCAGGGGCGGCAGCGTGGTTGGTTGGAAGGAGTGGGGAGGCGTGCTCGGCGAATCGGGGGTCGGAGGGAGCGAGGGGGTCGGAGGGGTAGGTGGGGATTGGGGGGAGATGGCCAAGGCGATTACGGCCCTCCGCGCGCACGGCGACAGAGGTAGCTAGGTGAGGGGGAGAGCGACGGGGAAGACGAAGGCTCTGCCACGCACGTGTAGCCTTATCGGCCTCGCGAGTCGCTGCTCGACGGACGGCGCTGCTGGTGGTGGTGGACTGGAGCCGGGCGGAGGCACGAGGGTTGCGTGGATGAAGAAGTTTCCTTTTTTCCTTTTCTTCTTCCTTTTTTTATTTTATTATTAAAACAAAATAATTTTCATACTGTACAGAACCTTTGAAGGATTATTATAGCAAACTAATAAATGTTACTTCCTCCGTTCCTAAATATAAGTTTTTTTACAGATTTCAATACGCACTGCATATGGAACAAAATAAATGAACATACGCTGTAAAACGAGTGTATATACATCTATATGCAGTGGACTAGAGCTTTCCGATCAATCCATTGGCTATTCCTATAAGTGTCACAAACAACTCTAGAGTTCGTAGTAAAATAACACCTTAAGACGCACATCAACCAAAAACCTAATGTCACCTAGATATTCCAATGTCACCACAAGTATCCGTGGGTTTGATTATACGATATGCATCACACAATCTCAGATTCATCTATTCAAACCGACATAAAGAACTTCAAATAGTGTTCCAAAATTTCTACCGGAGAGTCAAGACAAAAACGTGTGCCAACCCCTATGCATAGATTCCCAAGGTCATGGAACCCGCAAGTTGATCACCAAAACATACATCAAGTAAATCAATAGAATACCCAATTGTCACCACGGGTATCCCACGCAATACATACATCAAGTGTTCTCAAATCCTTAAAGACTCAATCCAATAACATAACTTCAAAGCGAAAACTCAATCCATTACAAGAAGGTAGAGAGGGAGAAACATTATAAGATCCAACTATAATAGCAAAGCTCGCAGTACATCAAGATCGTGTCAAATCAAGAACACGAGAGAGAGAGAGAGATATCAAACACATAGCTACTGGTACATACCCTCAGCCCCGAGGGTGAACTACTCCCTGCTAGTCATGGAGAGCATTGGGATGATGAAGATGGCCACCGGTGATGGATTCCCACTCCGGCAGGGTGCCAAAACGGGGCCCCGATTGGTTTTTGGTGGCTACATAGGCTTGCGGCGACGGAACTCCCAATCTAGGTTATGTTTTGGAGGTTTGGGGATTTATAAGAGAGGTTGGCGTTGAGAACAAGTCAGGGGGGCCCACGGAGAGTCCACGAGGCAGGGGCGTGCCCTAGGAGGGTGGGCGCACCCTCCACCCTCATGGGGCCCACGGGACTCCCCTCCAGTAACTCTTCGTTCTAGTATTTTTTATATTTTCCAGAAAAATCTCCGTTGATTTTCGACGCATTCCGAGAACTTTTATTTCTGCACAAAAAGAACACCACGATAGTTCTGCTGAAAACGGCGTCATCCCGGGTTAGTTCTAATCAAATCATACCAAAATCATGTAAAAAATATTGTAAACATGGCATGAATACATAAAAAATTATAGATACATTGGAGACGTATCACTCCCCAGATATGGCCCTTCACGGTTTCTTAAATTTCCAGAGATCCATAACTCCGGTTTGTGCTAATCTTTTTACATGATTTTTTCCGGATATAAGCTTCCTTGTGCCCGAAGTATAGCTCCAACCGACATTCGAGGAGGACATGATACACCAGGGCACGCCTGGGCCTGGTGGTGCGCCCTGGTGGGTTGTGATGGCCTCGGGCCTCCGTTTATGTTGATTCCACCTCCTAAAATTCACAAATATTCCAAAATAATTCTCCGTAGATTTTCATCACGTTTGGACTTCACTTGATATGGATTTTCTACGATACAAAAACGTGCAAAAAACAGGAACTGGCACTGGGCACTGGATAAGTAAGTTAGTCCAAATAAATCATATAAAAAGTTGCCAAAAGTATGTGAAAGTTATATAGTATTGGCATGAAACAATCAAAAATTATAGATACGACGGAGACGTGCCATGGTGTTGTGTCGGGGTCGGGGGTATAAGACCGCGTGGTGGCGTTGGAACAGGGCGACAAGGTCGAGTTCGTGCTCGAGGAAAAGGAAGAGGGCGTTAGTGCGCCGGAAATCTCCTGTATCCACTGTCTCCTCCGATCCTCTTCTTCCTCCTTCTTCTGTCATTTGAGCGTAGAGATCGAGCAAGGTGCAACGAGAGAGAGAGGTAGAGCTAGGGTTTAGGGTTCAGCGCCAACATTTGGCATCAGAGCCACATGGAGAGAAGAGCTCGCCGGAGATGTCCCTCGTCCCGTACGTTGGCGGATCGGGAAGCTCGCTGCCACAACCAGTGCCGATGATCACAAGTGAGAACTACACCGCGTGGGCAATCAAAGTCAAGGAAAATCTCGACGCGGCTGGGCTGTGGGAGGCGGTGGTGGTGCCGGAGGACGCGGCGGCGGCAGTGATCGCAAAGAAGGACAAGCCGACTCGGGCTTACCTGCTCGGGCGCTCGTAGAGGACCTGCTGTTACAGGTGGCGTCCAAGAAGATGGCGTCGGTGGTCTGGGCCAGCCTGAAGGCGCGGTTCGTCGACGCAGATCGCGTGCGGGCGGCGCGGCTGGGCACTCCCCGCGGCGAGTTCGAGCTACTGCGCATGGAGGAGGATGACACGCTGGATGGGTTCGCCGGCAAGCTCGGTGGCATGGTGGCGTGCTTTGCGGGGCTTGGATCGACGCTGGAAGATACAACATTGGTGAAGAAGCTGCTCGACTCCGTGTCGGACCTTCTATATGCGGCGGTGGCCGGAATCGAGCAGTTCTGTGACGTCTCCACCATGGCGTTCGAGGAGGCCCTGGGTTGGCTGAAGGCTTTTGACGAGCGGCTACGGCAATGCGGGTAGGCGGGCGGCGAGCGAGCTGACGGCCAGCTCATGTACACGGCGGTGCAGTGACGGCGCGGGAGCGGCAGCATGGCGGGGCTCGGGACGATGACGACGGGCGAAGCGTGGTTTCGGGCAATGGCGGCAACAGGCGCGGGCACTGCTACAAGTGCGGCGAGCGCGGCCACTTCAAGAGGGAGTGCCCATGGCTGCGCAAGGAGCCAGCGGCGGAGTGTGTGCTGCTGGCGGACGGTAGCGTCGAGGACGATGGGCTCCTCAGAGCCGTGGCTTAGGGGGCGAACTGTAGGGCAAATAAGCCGTGGCGACGCGTCGGGCACGACCAGCGCGTGTATGGGTACGAGCTGATTGTGTCGGGCGCGCCGGGTCCGCGGCGTAGGTGTGCGTGTGTTCGTGCGTGTGGTGCACGGGGGTATCCGTGTGCGGCTACACCGTGCGTGTGCGTTCTGTTGGCGAGCCGTGCGGCCCGATCGGGCGCGATCCATTGGAGCTCACCGCGAGTCGCGGGCGTCGGAGCGCAACACGGGGGTAAGAGCAAGGAGAGTGCGGGCACAATCGGGGAGGGGGGGGGGGGGGGGAGGGGAGGCGAGTGGAGGCATGGGTGCATGCCCGGTGCGCTGGCTCAGGGTATAAGACCGCGCGATGGCGTTGTAACAGGGCGACAAGGTCGAGTTCGTGCTCGAGGAAAAGGAAGAGGGCGTTCGTGCGCCGGAAATCTCCTGTGTCCACTATCTCCTCCGATTCTCTTCTTCCTCCTTCTTCTGTCGTGCGAGCGTAGAGAGCGAGCAAGGTGCAACGAGAGAGAGGGGTGGAGCTAGTGTTTAGGGTTTGGCGCCAACATTTTTGTTTTGCTACAACCGACAAAAAAATTGCTGGATCCGGCGAGAACCTTTGTTGTTTTTTGTTCCGATTTGTTGTTGTTTTCTGCTACATACCTCGACGGCGGCAATGGTGTTTTTTGCTGCATCGGCGATGTTTTTTTTGCTGCAACTATCTTCAGGTTTTGCTACCATTTGCGGATGTTTTTGCTACATCCATGCACGGCATTGGCAATACGAGATGCTTTGCGGGAGGTTGCCGCGGAGCTAGCCGGCCGACGGGCTGCAGATGCGTGCGGGTGGAAACCGGCGTCGAGGGGAGACGCTGCACCCACGGTCGTCCGATGTAACGACGGCATGCCATGGGGAAGGGAGGCGGGGGCTGCGTGCTGCATAGGGGACGTGGTGATGGGGGGCTACGACAAGCGGCATCGCGAGGGGGCGAGGCGGCGGAGTTGCTGTCTCGTCAGAGAACGCGCTGGCCGGCGTCGCACGAGAGGCACGGGAGATGAGGTGTTTTTTTTTCTTCATGCGTTGACGAACAAAAGAAGAAAGATGACTGGGGTATCCAACGGGATATAGTTAGCCAGATCGGATGGCTATGATGCGACCGGCCCAAACTTGGGCCGGTGCGCTGGCGCAGAGTACTACCCCTTAATATTTTGATCTAACGGTGAGTAACAGTTTGGAGATGAGTGTTAACGTGGAGGGACGAAAAATGCCTCAAGCCAGTAAATCTAAGAATGTAACGGCTAACATAAAAAAAAAATCTTACTCTTCAAACAAAAATGATTGTGAGATGATAAGTTTTCTATAGTCTATACCAAATTTAAAAATGTTGCCCGCGCATGTGCAGGAGCCACTTGGTTATTTGCTATAGTAACGGAAAGATTAGCTCCGGGCCTCTGTGAAATCTTTCGGAAGCCACCGTACCCAGCCGAAGCTAGACTGGGAATGGAAGCACATAAACACCAATTGCGTCAACAAATTGGCCAGCCCTACCAAAGAAGCCCACAATGCTGCTATTACTCTGCATCGTCGTTTTGAAAGGGCTTCCTTGTCTTTTTCCAAAAGGCCCGTAGCTGCCGCAGCTAGTGACCAAAGTGAGTGACGTCAAAACATTGGACAACGCACCAAACGAACCGAATGTTCCCGAAACTTGAGTCACAAACTCTGCAGGACCAAGCTTAATCTGTGATTAAGAGAAGAATATAATGAGTTAACAAAATACTCCCTCCGTGTGTTTCAAATATTTGTCTTTTTAGGAATTTTAAATGACTACCACATACGGATGTATATAGACATATTTTAGAGTGTAGATTCATTCGTTTTGCTTCGCATGTAGTCATTTGTTGAAATCACTAGAAAGGCAAGTATTTAGGAACGGAGGGAGTAGTACGTAATTAACAACAAGGATTAACCGAGCCAAACAGAGACAGAGATTTTATTTGGCTAAACCCACCGTGTTGCCGCTCCCGCCATCACTTCCCCACGGGCCTGCAGTGTGGTGCTGCCCATTTCCGTCCTTGAAAGAGAAAGCGAGTGAATCAACAACTGAACCACTGCGAATCGTCACACTTTCGAGGCGTTGCGGTGCCACCTTGATGTCGCGAGCCCTACCACCATTTCCACCCCAAGGCCCATCCTTGGCAGGCCAATTCTACTTGCATAAGAAATGGGGACACAACCACATAGGGGGGTTAATAAGGCATTAAACCTTGACTTGAAGCTCATTAACTATAACAAAGTAGACATTATTATTTCATTGCTTCATGTAAGTTTGAAAATAAATAAATAAAAGTAAGTAATAATGTCAACTGCTTGAGTAGATCAATGCATTGACACAATGAAACATATATAGTCTATAATACCAATGTGAGCGAATTATTCGATGAAATATTAGCACGTGCATATTCTAAAATAAACATCATTAACTGGAAGGCCAGCTCAATATTGATAAGGCACAAAGCATCCAATTTAACTTCAAACAAATACGCATAATCAACCAAAAGTTAATCAAGTACATATATATGCGAATAAAAGAAACAATATATACCTCTTGCTTTTTGTTTGCCAGTCCAATGTCTTCATGTTTTAGCATGTCTTCTTCAAGACGTCTGCTTATATTTAGAATAGGGGCATACAAATTGGTGGTCTTCTTGATCAGAGTCTCCAGAGCTTCCACCTCCGAAACCCAGGCACCATCACAATCAATATCAACGCGGACACGCTTAATTGAATGCAGATTCTCCAATCCAAAGTCAAAATCACCATACAGATCTTTTGTTTCCCGCACTCCAAAATCAAACCTGAGCCTTTGAAGTCCCTGCAGAGCTCCTTGTGCAAATACCAGCCCTGCTGCTTTACATTCAAATGCGAATTCACTTAAACACTTGAATGTGTTGTCACGACCAATGATCAGTTTTTCTTCTGGGTGACCAATCACTAGCAGTTCAAGAAAATGAAGTGCAGGCAAACCCCCAAGGATTTGAACATGCTCCTGTTGTATTTTGTTGAGTCTGATGGACAAGTTCTGGAGAGAGCAGTTAATCCACCTGGGCAGAACAGAGAATGGGCTATCCCACGCCCAGAAGGTTTCTAGACATTTAGGGACCCAACCTTCTGACGTGAAATCCAGCGACACGCCAGAAGCAAAAACAGACATAATTTGGATTTTGTGGAGGCTGCTTATAGATTCCATAAAAGGTTTCTCGTAGCTGCTGTCCCATGCATTGGCCCAAATTTCAAGCACTCTTAGTTCAGTCAGAGAACCTAACTCTTTCACAAAGTTTGGAGACTCAGAGATGTTAATTTTTGACAACTCTTCTAGTGCTTTCATATTTCCTATTCCCACGGGCACTCTAGTGCCTATGGAAACATATAAGCGTACCAGTTGTCTCAGCTGAACAACTGTTGATGGCAACTCATGTATTTTTGTTTCCCTCAGGTCCAGTGTCTGCAAGTACTGTAAATTCCCAATTTCTTTTGGAAGCTCAGTAATATATGTGCGTCCTAGTCCCAGATACCTCAAATGCAGCAAATTTGTGATGTCCTTCAAATAACAACTATCCAAATGTTGGCATTCTTCGAGATCCAGCACACGTAGAACCTGGAAGCTCAAAAGTGATGGAATCATGTCAATAGCAGACCTCAAGACAAAAAGTAGCCTTACATGGGATAAGTCCATGGATTTATCAAGCATATTGTGCTCTCCATTGTTCTTTTGGACTGATAATCGGCGGATCTTGTTCCCTGTAGACAATGGCTGCTGACCTCCTAGTATAGTAACAAAATTTTCCTCGGCTGATAACGAGGTGATGAAATCAAGTACCATATCATGTACACGACATGTTTTTGCACTACCATGAGTGTCAATATCAACAGGCTGAAGCATATTCCGATTAATCAACTCATTGAAGTAGTTTTCTCCTTGTTTATATAAGTTCCCCCTTTGCTTATCATGAATAAAATCTTCTGCAATCCATCTCCATATCAGTTTATCTCTATTAATCATATGATCCTCCGGAAATATGCTTAGGTACAACAAGCAAGTTTTCAAGTGAGGAGGTAGATCACGATAGCTAAGAGATAATATCCCTCTCATGTTCTCCACACTAGGACCATTTTCATGTCCAGACCCAATGGAATTGAGCACATTGTACCATAGCTCATTTGTTTTTGTCGGTTTACTAGCCAATAAACTATCTATAGTTATGATAGCCAATGGTAAGCCATCACATTTTTTCAGTATTTTCTCAGATACTTCTTTCAACTCATTGGGGTATTCATCTTCACAATTAAATATTCTCTTGTAGAATAATTTTTTTGAGTTCCCATGGGAGAGAGGTGCTAGGTGATACACTCTACCATTGAAATCAGAGCAACAAGATTCGGCAACACCAACTTTCCGAGTAGTGGTAATTATTCTACTACCACAATTGCTCTTGATCAAAGCAACTTTCAGAATTGTCCACACATTTTGGTCCCATATATCATCAATTATAATTAAGTACCTATATATGATTTTGCAAAGTGTACAATAAACAGTCATTAGCTTATAACCAAAATTGGAAGTAGGGCCGAAAGTAAATAAATTTTGTCTCAATAATTTTTTTGATGCTACTGAGACTTCTTTTAACAACTATCATTGGCAAAGTGCATGATTTTATATGGTGCGTGTGGCCAGTTTGCAAAAAATGCAATAACACCCATGTAAGGAAATTCAACTAATTATATTATAATGGAACATATCAAATAGAAATGTAGTTATATTAAAAGAGGTGGGTAACTTTTGTTCTTATTTGGACGCCATCATCACACATTTGGTTCCACTACCGCCTCCAACTCTTCTCCCCCTCCGAAGTTTCCTTTTTTCCTTCTATTTTTTCATTTCAAACAGAGGGATAACACCACTGACTTCTGGATAGTGACCTCTTTCTTCTTTCTGTTAACCTTTCATGGGCACCACCTCCTCTCATTCATGCCATCTCACCTCTTCTCCGTTCTGGAGTGACATTGACATCTGACATGAACCAAACTTGGGGAGGCGAGAGCGATTGCTCCAGATGGCATATAGAGAACCAGACATGGTGATAGTGAACTTGCATTACGCCACATAAAAATAAATAGTACGTCACTCTTGTCTATCTAGAGTCCCGAAAGAGTGGCCTTTGCCACTAGATTGTGAAGATAGAGGCTTTCTTGTTATATGATAGACTTCATATTTACCAAGGGTACGTCTCGTTGACTGCATTAATATTTACAACAAACAAACATCGACAAGGTTGGGCTTGTAAGGGTTGAGAGAAATTGCTACAGAGGTTCAGTTTCTTGTGTCTACTTCCTAATAATGGATTTAGGAGCCCCTATGGAAGCGTACCAAGTCGAAGAATAATCTCTATTTTCATAACCACATATTTTAAAAGTAAAATTTACTAAATGGTATGTAAAATTTGTTCGGTTGTGCATCTGAAATGTGAGCTGGCATATTTGGCTTGTCATATTTCATGTCATTTGAGATATACTCTTTGAATCTTTGTTCATTTTGTGAAGCTTATTTCATTTGCATGCAAAAGCATGTTTCAGTTTCTGAAGTTTACAGGAATGGAACAATGTAATACCTTTGTGATCTTTGATGAAATATTAGTGAATTTATTCTAGCAATCCGTTGTATTTCTGAATGATTTGTGAACATGATAATGATATTATGTGAATGTTTCTGAATATCACTGTTATAGAAGGGAAATTACTCAAATTAAAGCAAACTGATATGATGAACAGATCTTTGGGATTTGGTTTTTGATTTGTGCAAGTGATTTTTGTGATATGTGAAATATGAAAGTTACTTTGGTTCATTTTTGTCCAAGAAAGTGATTTTCTTTCATATTTGTGATATGTGAAATATGAAGTGATTTTGGTTCACATAAGAAATATGTGAAATTTTTTAGGTTGAAATTTGTAAAATATCTAAATCATTTTTAAAATTGTTGGGATAGTTTAGAAATTTGCGGTTTGTGAAATAGTTGTGAATGTCAATGAAATTGCTTTTAAATCTGAGTTTATGAAATAGTTGTGAAAATGTTAGTTGAAAATGCTTGGATTTTGAAATGTATTTTTAAGTTTTCTTTAAAATAGTCACTGACATAATTATGTTGAAATAACCACTGAAATTATTATTTAGTCACCAATAGTATTATTCTGATTTTTGGAAATCTCCGAATTATTCTAGATTTTTTTCAAAAATTTAGTTAACATAATTTTATTTTTATTTCTGGTACATTAATATACAATATGAAAATATAAGCATTGAATCAATACGCTATGTAAATACAGCTGGGTTGTATGCATACTCCATGACGAATGGATGCGTACAGATAGACTTCTACCAAGCCTATGTCTAGTCGACCGCGCAAATCTTTATCGCAAACAAATGATATGGCTTCCGTATAGGAGTTGAGAGCAATTCCTTAGGAGCTTTAGTTTCTAGTGCCTACTCGGTGGAAACTTTCTAGACTTGACATTGATAATCACATTTTTTTGGATTTATTTTAGGCTTTTTGGTGATGTTCGTTCAGTGGGAGGAGACGTTTCCGTCGACTATGATGTGACTATGATGACTATTTGTTAATCTCAAGATGCTATGTCGGCTTAGTCTCTCAGAGATGCTTACAAGAGTAGGGTGTGCGTGTGTGTGTTTGTAAGGGTGAGTGTATATGCTCATGTATGTAAGCGACTTCGATTGTGCCGCGTTAAGAAAATGTCGTTGGCGGAGTAATCTCTACTTTGATAGCAACAGGCAGCTTATATGGTACACAACATTAATCAACAACATACTCCCACCGTCCCAAAAGCCACGTCGCTCTAATGAATGTATCTAGTACTAACTTAGTGCTAGCTAGATACATTCATTTGAGCGACAAACTTTTTGAAACGAAGGGAGTACTTGTTTTGAAAAGGAAATGCACGCACGCACCTCTTGTCCTTGAGAAAATTTCGGATATGATCCACAAGTTCCTTCACATCCCAATCTTCACCGCTGGCGCAATCTTCTCCACTCACCTGGCGAATTATGCTGCGAAATATCTTGTTTATATCCGGTGCAAGGGACACCGAGACAAAAGCCCGGCACTGGAACTGCCCTTGCAGCATGTGGAACACCGTGTTGGCTAGGGTCGTCTTGCCCAGGCCACCGACTCCGACGATGGACAGCACCTTGAGCTGCCGCTTTGATGCGCCCTCTCCCTCCTTCAACCACTTGACTAGATCTCCTGTTGGCCTTTCCATGCCAACAAGCCTGGACACATCCTCGTACAGGGCCGGCAGACGAGGATCAATGGTAGTCGCAGCAGACGGCCTGCTGACAAGATCGTCGTCGAGCTTGTACCTCTTGCGCCGTTGGCTGACCTCCTCCACTTCTCCTTTGATGCGCTGGATCTCGCCGGCGATCTGGCGGCGGGTCAACGCCGTGGCCCACAGGCTTCTCACCCTGTCCATGAACCCCTTGATCAAGCCAAGCGGCTCGGGGGGCTCTTGGACAGCCCCAAAACGGACTGTGAAGGTGTCGATGCTGTCCTCGATGTCGTAGGATATCTCCCTCACCTCGGTCGACCACACCTTGACCTGCCCGTCGAGCTGGCCGACCGGCACCTCCGATATCTTCACCAGCGCCGCCTGCATGCTCTCCAGCTCGCGGCTGAGGGATGCAATCTCCTCCTTGAGCCCCTTGTGTAGCTTGAACTCATCGCTAAGCAGCTCAGCCAGCTTAGGGAGGAGGACATCCATCGCCCCACTGACGATTGCCATGTATCAGAAGTATTAGATGGATGGATCTGGCCTTGTCGCTAAGTTTTCTTGTGGAATGTGATTCTACTGCACCATGCTGCTGTGGTAATGCAGAGGCCGGGAGCCCCTCCTTTTCTAAAAAATATAAATGCTGCTGTGGTACGGCAGTGAGCACCGGCTGGGAGAAACCTTCACCTCTACTTATGAGTTACCTATACATATATGGTGGTAGCCGATAGCACCATTTCTCCAGCCGGTCACATCATCTTTTAAATATGCACAAGTTGTATTTTTGTTTTTTGGGCACGTACAACCATATTTTTAGAACAGGGCAGGTACAGTTTGCATGTTATTGGCGAACCCACCAGTGATTGGATGGTTAGGAGGATAATTATTGTTCTCAGCCCATCGGGTTCAAAGCGCAGACTTGACATTGGTGCTCAATTTTTCTTGATTTATTTCAAACCTTTCGGCGATGTGAGTACATCCCGTCGACTATGAAGGCATATGTGGCGACTTCTTCAATCTTAAGATGATGTGCCGGTTCAGTCTCTCGAAAGTGCTTATAGGGATATAAAGGTGTGCTCGCATGCGTTTTTATGGTGAGCGTATGTGCATATGTATGAGCATTTGTGTCTGAAGGGCAGTTTTTTATGGTGGTAGCCGATAGCACCATTTCTCCAGCCGGTCACATCATCTTTTTAAATGTGCGCAAGTTATGTTTTTTTTGGCAGGTACAACTATATTTTTAGAACATGGCAGGTACAGTTTGCATGTCATTGGCGAACCGACCGGTGATTGGATTGTTAGGGGGACAGTGATATTCTCAGTCCACCAGGGTTCAAGACCTAAACTTGACATTGGTTCTCACATTTTTCTAAATTTATTTCAAGTCTTCTCGTGATGTGCCTTCAGTGGAAGGATAGGTCCCATCGACTACAAATGCGTCTGTGGCGATTTTGTCAATCTCAAGATGATGTGTTGACTCTGTCTTTTGAAAGTGCTCATAGGGATATAGGATGTGCTTGCGTGCGTTTATAAGGTGAGTGTCGATGTGTATGTACACACATTTGTGTCTGTACTGTGTTAAAAAAAAATTTGTGCGTTATTGTTTCTTGAGGCAGATACAACTTGCGCTTTTTATTTTACGAGACAGGTATAACTTTGATGTTAGATATTTCTTTCGAGGAGCAAGACCATTATTTCGTGTGGGTCTTCCCATCAATTATTACTTATTCTTCTGTGCACACATATCTGAAAAAGGGTTTTGTCCCGCTTTATATTATAAAACACAACCACAACATTGAAGCATTCAATATAAACGCACGCCACACAGACCCAAGGCAAGATACATGAATACCGGGCACCGACACACAACCTCAACGACACAAGGCATCAAAAAGATAAGCAAAAAGGATACGCTAAGAGCCGACGGAGACCACCACCACAAGGAGCGATCGTCCGGGAGGATGTGCGACGGACACGCCGAACCGAGGACTCCAAGACGGTGCCTCCAGAAAGGGCACGAGCACGAACGTCGCCACCGTCTGATCTGAAGATCAAGTTTTCACCCGGAGTAAGATGGAGGGAGTAGAAGCACCACGATAGAGCCTGCAAGGAGGAACACGACGTCCACGGACGCCGTCACCGTCGACCAAAGCAGGACTGGGTAGGTGATGTACCCCGGTGCTTCAACTCCCCAGTCGCCACCCCGGTCCACTAATACCTGCAACTATGCTGCCCGAACGGCCATGGTTGCCTGCCCGCATCCAAGCCGCACAATCCGCCCACGACCAGTGTGATGATATCTACTACACAACTTGTTCTTGTAGACTCGTGTTGGGCCTCCAAGCGCAGAGGTTTGTAGGACAGTAGCAATTTCCCTCAAGTGGATGACCTAAGGTTTAAAAATCCGTGGGAGGCGTAGGATGAAGATGGTCTCTCAAACAACCCTGCAACCAAATAACAAAAAGTCTCTTGTGTCCCCAACACACCAAATACAATGGTAGTTTGTATAGGTGCACTAGTTCGACGAAGAGATAGTGATAAAAGTGTAATATGGATGGTAGGAATATATTTTTATAATCTGAATAAATAAAAATAGCAAAGTTGCAAAGGTAGCAATTGATAAAAGTGAGCACAAACGATATTGCAATGCCTCCTCCAAGTTAATTTTGTTTTTGTTTTTTGATGGCAGGTTTAAACTTGTCTATATCTTTCAACAGAATAAGACAAAGACTTCACATGGGTTACACCATTAATTATTATTATTTCCTCTGTGCACAAATCAATCATGTCGAATTTTCAAACATGGCACCCTCCAAGTGAATTTCCATTTTTGTTGTTTGAAGGATGCTTCAACTTGTCTGTTTCTTTCAAGGAACAACTGAGCAAGACAAAGACTTCACAACTGCCCCCCCCCCCCCCCCCCCCCCACACACACACAAAATCAATTATTACTTGTTCCTCTATGTGCACATCAATCGTGCCAAATTTTCAAACATTGTATGCTCCAACTTAATTTCCATTTGCTTGAAGGCAGGTTTCAACTTGTCTATATCTTTCAAGGAGCAGCTAAGCAAAACGAAGACTTAACAAGGGTCACCCCCCAACCGACCCCCCCCCCCCACCCCCCCCCCCCCCCCCCCCCCCCCCCCACCCCCTCTTAGTCCACATCAATGGTGTGGAAATTTTCAAAGCTTGCATCCTCCAAATTAATTCCCAATTTTTTAAGGCAATCTTCAATTTGTCTCTTTCTTTCGGGAAACAAGTCGAACACTTCATAATGGTCTCCAGCCGGTCACATCTCTTTTTAAATATCCACAAATTGTTTTTTTTTTGTTTTTTCAGGGCAGGTACAACTATATTTTCTAAAACAGGGCAGATATAGCTTGCACGTTATTGTTTCCCAAGGCTGGTACACCTTGTTTTTTTTTGAGTGAGGTACATCTTGTGTTAGATATTTCTTTCGAGGAAGACAAAGACTTCACATTGGTCTCCCTCCATCAATTATTACTTGTTCCTCTGCGTCCACGTCGATCAGGCCGAGTTATCAAACTTTGCTTCCTCTAGTTAATTTCCATTTTTTGTGTTTCGAAGGCAGTTTCAACTTGCCTATTTCTTTCGAGGAACAAATAATTCACAAGGGTCCCCACATAAATTAGTACTTTGTCCGTTGTGTGCACATCAGTCGTGCCGAATTTTCAACTTCACATCCTCCAAGTTAATTTTATTTTTGTTTTTGAAGGCAGTTTTTTTTTTGCGGGTGAGCAGGTTTCAACTTGTTTGTTTCCTTCGAGGAACAAGTTATTTTCCTTTTTTTTTGAAGGCAAGGTTCAGCTTGTCTGTTTCTTTAAAGGAACAACTTAACAGTACGAAGACTTCACAAGAACCCCAATCAATTATTACTTGTTCCTCTGCGTGCACATCAACTGTGCCGAATTTTCATCTTCAGGGGCAAGTTAGCATTCCAAATACGCCTCCAAATCGCCCGGTGCCCGTCAGGAGCTGCACTAGAAGATCCCAGTCCTGCTTGCCCATCTGAAGTAGCGAGACGATAGGCATTTCTAACCGTAAAGCATCCACTCTTCTCCGGGAACCATGCCAAAAAATCTTGCCCTCCCTCTAGGCGAAGTCCGAATCTTCAAAATTTCACCGACGTCCATTTCCCAAAAGTACTGCCGAAGCCTGTTAATATTCCATGCTCCTGAATCCTCCAAAAAATCAGCCACCCAATTGTATCTGCAGTTTCTTTTTGGAGTTATTGGTTTGAAATCATGCCTCCTGGGTATCCATGGATCCCTCCATGTTCTAATCATTGTGCCATTTCCAACTCTCCAGATCAAGCCCTTTTTCAACAGATCCAGGCCATGAGTGATTCCTTTCCAGACTGCAGAAGAGCTGGACGGGAATACCGTATCCAAAATATTACCGTTTGGGTAGTACTTTGCTCGTAGTAGGCGAGCACATAGACTGTCCGGGCTGTGCAGTAATCTCCAAGCCTGTTTCGCGAGTAACGCCTGGTTGAAGGCACGCATGTCTCTAAACCCCATGCCCCCCATATCCTTGGGTAGGATCATCTTCTCCCAGCTGAGCCAGGCCATCTTCCTCTTGCCATTCTCCACTCCCCACCAATACTATCTCATCAACCTTGTTAAATCATCACACACAGACTCCTAAGTGATGTCCGGGGCTTTAGCCACCAATGCATGCAAGAAGTATAGACACATTGCTACTCGGGACACTTTCCCGTTGTGCGGTTCAGAGAAGGAGTCCAGCTTCCATGCTCTTATCACATGCGGTCATGCGCAATCGTTGTGGACTCAAATGCGCCAGGTTTGGCCTTTGCCAGACAACCAGGTGCTGAAGGACACCGGGAAGGATTGGCTCCTTAATATCTTGATAAACTGTGATGATGCAATGAGGGACTACACAATCATGCTCTTGTGGAGAATCTGGTCGCTACGCAATGATCTCACACACGCTAAGGCAATTCCGACGACCGCAACGACGGGAGATTACCTTCAAAGTTACATGTCCTCGATACAGCTAGCCAGAAGGTATACAACTGAAGAAATAATCAAAGGTAAAATGTCAACTTTCGTTGCTAACCCAGCTACTGCACAAACACCTGCACCGGTGTTGCCATGGCCAAGACCTCCGCCTGGACTGACCGCCCTGTCTGTCGACGGAGCTTTCTTGGGGGCTGATGGATCAGCAACAGCGGGGATGGTGCTGAAAAGAAGTGACGGCAGCGTCATCTTTGCGGCGTATCGGTGTATTTTCAACTGCAATGACGCCCTAGAAGCTGAACTACATGCTCTAATGCAAGGCATGGCCCTTGCTAATGAGCATTGTGAGGGGCCTGTTATTGTTTAGACTAACTCTTCAGAAGCATTCATGGCATTGAAAGGGGATAGTCTTCGGTATTCTACTTATGGGTATTTGGTGGCTGAGATTCAGCATCATATGGGTGTAAGAGAGTTTATTCTGTCGAAAATTAAGCGTGAATTATTTCCATTAGCCTACCTACTAAAGTAAAATAAAATAAAATCGTGCACCGTGTGCTTAATTAATCTCCTTGCCTCCTTGCTCGGGCTGCTCATCGATCACACGCTCTGAACAATCCTTGAACTACGTACGATTCTCTGTTTCTTCTGGTATATCCCAATCGGGCTTGGAAAGTGATGGAGGAGGGAGTTTGGATCCGATGCTCGCCTCGTTGCTCTTTCCCCACAGGACCAAGTAGAGCCCCACGACCACGACCGCCGACCCGACGACACTCCCGAGGTGGAGCTGCTCGTGGAGGACGGCGACATCGATCCCGGCGGTGACGATCTGGATCAGCGGCATGAAGGCCGTGGTGAACACCGGCCCTCGCCGCTCCACACACCATGACATGGCCAGGAACCCCAGCCCGGACGACCCCACGCCAGCAAACACCACGGTGACGGCCTGGAGCGCCGTGCGGGGAACCCAGACCAGCAAGCTCATCTTCTCGGTGGCAGCCCCGACGGCGGCCATCTGGAAGAAGCTGAGCAGGAACATCCACGCCGTGCCGGAGTAGAGCGCCGGGTACTTTGTCCCGATCTTGGACTGCAGGATGAACCACAGCGACCAGCTTGCCGAGAAGCCCAGCAACGCCACCGAGCCCACCGCCCACCTCCGCGCACCGCCGTGGGTGGCAGCGGCGGCTAGGTGGTCCCCCGACGGCGCCCCCACCAGGGTCGGGCCATGGTAGAGTGCCAGCACCGTCGCTCCGGCCAGCCCCACGGCCGTGCCGGTGAGCTTGGCTGCACCGGAGCGGCTGGCGGCATCGATCTTCTCGACCTTGAAGGCCAGTGCGAGGAGGAAGGTGAACATGGGAGTCGTGTTGTTGAAGGCGCTCGCGAACGTGGCCGTCGTGTACCTCAGGCCCAGGAAAAAGAGCCACTGGATCAGAGAGGCTCTGCAATTGCCATGTACTATATGAAATTACAAATAATTTATGACTGGCCAACAGTTGTTATTTACAGTATTACAATGCAAAGGAAATTAGGGTTAAAAATTAACTACTACTCAAGACTACGTATAATTATGCAAAAGAGATTAATTAATTACCCGAGCAAGGCACTGAAGAAGAGGTAGACGAATATCTCCATGGTCAGCTTAGGTCTACTCTTCCTACATATATACATTGAAACCATATACAGAAATTAGTTAACTTTAGAACAGAAATCAGTGGCCACGATTTCTCATTTTAAAACGGTCAAAATAAAATCTTTCGTTACCCATGCTTCTTCATCAGTGATGCATATATATGGCCCAAGCAATCGAGATACAACTAAACTCGTAAGGACATCAGTTAGTGCTGATACAAACCTCTCTTTGAAGTATGCGATCGGGGAGAGGAAGAGCGCGGCGACGAGCAGGCGGAGGACGATGAAGACAGTGGTGTGCATCCCTTCATTGAAAACCATCTTCGTCAGCACATTCAACACCGCATACATGATCACCACCGCCATCATCATCACCGTTGGTTTCCAGTCCATCCTGCACTCTTGATCAACACAGTCAAGTGAACTAGCAAGAACTATATGGCGAGGGAGGCTTTGCCTTCCTTTTCGAAAAAAGCTTTATGGTGAGTGTGATATTAATTTACTCAGGAATGCTTGTGGATCGGTAGAGCTATTTATAGCCTCCACTAACACATTAGTTAAATCAGCACTACAACACTATTTGCTTTAAGTTGTGTGCACTGACGGAAGATGCCATTAGTTAAGTTGGGCCATCCATGACTGGCATAGTGGCGTAGTGGCATTTGTTGTCTAGACCAACCATCTGAAAGAGAAAATATACGGTGCAAACCAAGTTACTGTAAAAATCACGTTTGAAAGTTCTAAAGAAAAACATCCTATAATGAACAAGTTAAATCTGAAGTTCAAGTTCATTCGTTTGTGAGGTGAAAAACTATGCGCGGATAATGATGTTTAATGTTTGTCACTATTCATCGTTGAATTGGTTTTTTTCACACATCTGTAGTGAATTTGATTTTGGTTTAAAAATTTACATCCATTATAGAACATTGCCATACCAACATACTTGATTTTATTTAGAAATTTCAGAATTATTAAAATACTTGGTCTCCACTTGATATTTTCTCTCAAAAGTAATGGAGACATTATCATCTCCCAAAAGTTAATCGAAGCATTTGTGCATCTAGCTAGCTTTATTCGAGAACGGACGAGTGAAGTACACTAAGCCTAGATGCTTAATCATGAGTATCTGTCAAAGCAAATATTCTGAAGTTTTTTTTTTGCGGGAGCAAATCATTTAGATTTATATGCACTATTATTTGGTAGTTCCAAGCAAAAGAAGTACCCACACCCTCGGTTTCAAAATAAGCTGTCCTTTATTTTCTTAAAACTAGACTTTGACCAACACGTACATTATTAATATTCTTACCATGGTATAAAATTGATGTCATTAGATTCTTCCTAAGTAGTGACCCATGCTTGTGTTTTTTGTAAAAAGCAAACCAGATTTTATTTGCAGAATCTTTTGTCAAAGGTTTGCCTCAATGAATCAAATTATATCCTAAGTTTTGGAATGAACGAGTAGTGAACTCCATTAACGACGATGTATTTCACAAAGAGAAACGCTTGTTTTGAGGCATGACCTATATGTATTAGGGTTTTATGATTTAAGGCTATCTGCCATGTGTCTGCTGCCCCACTGATGAGATTATCGAGCACCTCTTGTTAAGTTTTGCGCATGGCCAGGCGATCTGTATCATTCCTAGTGGGACGCCTAATTAAGACAATTGTCGATAAATTTTGTCAAATTTAGAGAAGTTTGACTTAGTTGGACAAATCAAAATGAGCCTTGTAAACCCATGCAGAGAGAGTACTAGCACAATCATTAGTAGTTCAATCTTTTTGTTAAACCACAACCTATCTGCACTATAATCTCCCACCTGATTTCCCTTTTTAATTGTGCTCAAGCATGGCCAATAGCACCGATGATGCTAGTGCTTGCAATAATTCTACACATCAACCACAGTTGCACGATGTAGTAGCACGATGAAAAATAAAATATTATGCTGTAGGCAGCAGTCAAATGCTACAACTGCCCCAGCAATATAGATTGAATAGCCTTGATTTTTTTTAAAGAACTGAATAGCCTTGATATCGCACACAGACTTGTTCATAGTCTACCCACTAAAACATACGAGCTGGTCACAAAAGAGGGCAAAACATCACATCAGATTGGATTATTGCACACTACTTATTTATCCTATAAGAGGAAAATCTTCATTGTGGTATAACTGAATCAGAAAGCACAAGCTTTAAAATGTATGATTCATAACTGGAGAAAGTGTGACACAATACGCTCCATCATAAAGACATGGAAATTCATTCCATTATACAATAAGACTACACAAACTCAAGTACTATTTTTTTAAGAAACTGAAATGCTTGAAATGAAGATGCTAACGATATTATCATTATCATTTCTATTACTCTAGAGACATGGAGAAAACAAGGAACTGATGCTAGTACCAGGTGCTGGACAACAGATTGAATGGCTTGCAAGTCAAGCAACGCAAAGGCGTTGCACGCCGGCATTAATTCGATCCTACTTGTCTATTTGAGTTCGATACGGGAGGGATGGATGGATGGATGGACAAGAAATTTTACTTGGCAGTGCTCTTTTGTGTTTATTTCTGGCCGTGTAGGATTACGTATCTAGGAAAGAATCAGAGTACACCGACAGTACTGTTTGAGATCGTAGGTGAATGGAGCATAGCATCGGACACACTGTTCACCGAATGTGCACTTTATGCTCAGTTTCGTGGAGGTGCAAATCTAACCAGCAGTCTTTCTTTTTTGCATACAAAAAATATTCCTGGTGTTATAGTTAACACCGAGCTATAAGAGTTTCTTGTGTACAAGACTAAAGCAAGCTGCCGTGCATGGTCACCAGAGAGACTGCAACCGTGACACGTACTCCTCTCATTTTTATTTACTCCGGATATTAGCTTTCACCAAAGTCAAACTAATAAAGTTGGACCAAGTTTGAACAGAACGGTATAAATATTCACAATAACAAATCTACATGATTTTAAAATATAAATCCAATGGTATTGATTTGGTGGCATATAGGTTAATAATATATCTTTGTACAAACTTGACGGAAGTTTGTAAATTTTGACTTTCGACAAAGCTAATACGTAGAGTAAATAAAAAGGGATGGGGTAGTATGTATACATTTCAGAAATGTCATGTGGGGAATGTTAGATTTTTGGTGTTCCCTAGCGAACTACTCGCGGCCATCGGATCAAAAACAACAATGTTAAAGCGCTCTAAGTTGCCATATTAGAAAGTCCAACCTGTTCGTTTGTTCGTTCGGAACGTGCCGGCGCGAACGCATCCGTGTCCACTCCCTTCAACACTAGTGCCCCCCCTCTCGCTATTCCCATTCCACCTTGTTGACCTGCACACTGTGTGTGAGAGAGAGGGGGGGGGGGGGGGGGGGGGGGTAGTCCGGTGTCCTGCATTAGGGACCATGCCCGTCACCCATACTAGTAGAAAAACGACCTTAGGTTAACCTCATTAGTCCCGGTTCGATTACGGCCCGGTACTAATGTGACCATTAGTCCCGGTTCCAACGGCTAGGGCGCGGGCATCATTAGTCCCGGTTCGTGATGTACCTCTAGTCCCGATTTGTGTCAGTGATAACTCTTGTTCGATTTGCGGTATCCACATGAATGATTGATTACCTAATTAATCTGACATAGGTGGACTTAGCTTCTTATTTCATTTTTTGGTTAGGCCATCCTTGGTGCACCAAAGACATAGTGGAGTATTGCACAGAACAATTTAGTATTTTTCTTATAAATTTAATGGAGCACCCGGATTTGATGAACTGTTATAGTATACAGTAGTATTTGTTTTCTATCCTTTTGTCATTCCTGGTGCCAAATAGCTATGCCTATTTGCCAAGTTTTGCTCCCACATTGCCCCAAGATTCTTCCTCTCCGATTGCAGTGGCATAAACGGTCTTGTCAATGAGAACCCGTAGAAGCGCTTTTGACATTGATCGTGTGGTTGTGTTCTTCTACGGGTCAACGATACATGCTTCAGATCATGTCGTCGGTCGCGTCTGCTAGCAACGTTTGTGTCACTTCCCGGTTGCGATCACAATGACTCGCTGCCTCGCTCCAGTGATTTTAGAGTTGGTATCCATTGGTGAGAGTATCTATAATAAAGAATAGCCCGAGTATTTTGTCTGCTTTTTCGTTATTGTGTATCCTAGCATTGCTATTAATTTCATATGCTTATCTTATGATGAGTAGTGACTTTACATTGGATTTAGGGATTAAAATCTATATATCTAACAATAAAGGGGCTATTGCTTCTGGCGGTACATCACGAAAATAGCTCCCAAAGTTGCAAAATATTACCCACCAATGCCACCTATAAGTGATAAAAAATGTTTCACACAAGAAATCCCAAGCCTGGGCTAGCCCATGCAGTAGGGACCTCCTATACTGCGCTCTGCGTGCTGGGAGAGGAGGCATCGCGCCCGTTTAGGCCGGACTATATCCGTGCGGCCTACTATTTAAATTTATTTTTCATTTTTCTTTTTCTTTTTCTTTTTTTATACTTTAAATATTTTCAGACTTCAAAAAAAATCCAAATACAAAAAATGAAAATTCTGAAATAAAATGTTTAATAAATCATAAAATGTTTGTTGATTCAAAAAATATTCATGATTTTAAGAAAAATGTTGGCTTATTCAAAAAATGTTCGCAATTTTTAAACAAATGTTTGGGAAAACAAAAGGTGTTCATGGTTTTTTAAAAAGTTCGTGTATTAAAAAATGTTGATGAACTTGAACAAAATTTCGCCAATTCAAAAAATGTGCATGAATGGAAAAATATCCTAAAATTTTAAAAATTGTTCGTGACTTACAGAATAGTTTATTCAATCATAAAATGGTCGTTCATTCAAAAAATGATCATGCATATCTGAAAAAATACTCGTTAAATCAAAAAAGTGATCATGAAATTAAAAAATGGTCCCAACAATTTCCAAAAAGTTTTTGTTGATTCTAGAAATGTTTGCCGATTCAAGAAAAATGTTTGAAAAAATGATCGGAATTTTTGAAAAATGATTGCAAATAGTACAAAATGTTTAGGAATTCAATAAATATTATTTATTTTAGAAAATGTTTGAAAATTTGTAAAAGATTTACGAATTTGAAAAATGTTCACGATTTCAACTATGTGCACGAGATTAAAAAAATGCTCATGATTTCGAAATTATTATTGATTTCAGAAATTAAGTGTTGTCCAACATCGTTTGAGATGGGTTGGGCATATTCAGCGTAGGCCTCCAGAAGCTCCAGTGCATAGCGGACGGCTAAAGCGTGCAGAGAATGTCAAGAGAGGGCGTGGTCGACCGAATTTGACATGGGATGAGTCCGTTAAGAGAGACCTGAAGGATTGGAGTATCGACAAAGAGCTAGCTATGGACAGGGGTGCGTGGAAGCTTACTATCCATGTGCCATAGCCATGAGTTGGTTGCGAGATCTTATGGGTTTCACCTCTAGCCTACCCCAACTTGTTTGGGACTAAAGGCTTTGTTGTTGTTGTTGTTGTTGTTGTTGTTGTTGTAGTGTATCTTGCTGATGCAGCAAAATATGGTCATGGCGATTGGATCTTATGGTTTTTTATCTCCTGTTGCAACGCGCAAGCCTTTTGCTAGTATATTTAACTTAAAAAAAAACATTATTGGTCATTCTAAAAATGGACGAAAGCTTAGTGGAAGGAAGAGAAATTTCACATGCAAATATACTATCTTGGACATGTTTTGTGATTGTGAACCCTCAATGAATATTATCACACTTGATCAAATAGTTGATACTGTATATATATTAGCGTGGAAGTTATATTTGCGTGGATCCTCCAACATGTTGTGTTTTTTTATAATCTTTCTGTCAGGACCCCGATTCTATTCCACAGCGATCTAGCATGTAACACCTCATATCACTTTGCGGCCTCACGGACGGTATTCCCACGGGTGTCGCCTTACCATGCCCGGGACCGTTTGCGCCTTTTGGCACACGTATATGATAGTGTCACTAGCATCCATATGACAAAGAATCCGGGCTGACATGGCTAGTCGTGAACCCAAAGTGGCACTAACTTACAGGGACAGGCATACATGACCCAGCAACGAACGTGTCGGTCATCAGCGAGTGAATCCGGGCTGTAGCAACTGGGCTAGCAGGACTCCGGTAAACCGGGCTGTAGCAGGCTAACAGGACTCCGGTAGACACCGTGTGACATTTCCCCGAAGAGACAGACACAGGAACGAAGGACACATGTCGGCCAACCTAAGTGTTCCGGAGCAGTAGCAAGCTACCAGGGCTCAGTGGAAGCACTAGGAGACATTTCCCGGTAAGAGAGGCTACTAAGGATAAACAACTAGATAGTCAGATCCCACACATAGCAATACACATTACACGTACGCATAATATGTAAATATGTGCTGTACAGCATGGCATCACAGCATAACTCAATAACTCATATAGATAAGGCTCAAAGAGCCATCATAGCATTTATTGCAAACAGGGGTCACAAGACCCATCATACAGAGCATACAAGCAACAAGCGGAAGCATTACATGTCTGAGTACAGACATCTACAAATGAAAAAGGCTGAAGAGCCTGACTATCTACAACATCCGACCAAGATCGTAGCTGAGGTACAAGCTACTTGTCGAAGTCCACGAGAACACTAGTAAGACCGAAGTCTCCGCTACAAAAACATAAATAAAGCAACATGAGTACAAGGTACTCAGCAAGACTTACATCAGATCCTATCATACATGCATTTGTATCAAGGGGGTAATGTGGGGTTTAGTTGCAGCAAGCCAGCTTTGACTCAGTGGCTATCCTGTTCTACGACTATGAGAAACTTCTTTGAGGTGAGATGGCGCACACGAGTCCACTAATCACCACACAATACACTACTATGGATTCATCCCCGTCTCCCTACGGGAAAGCCATCCATAGCACTCACACTTGTCTTGAGCATTTTATAGTATCCACTTCAAGTTATCTATGTACCATGTAAGCATCCAAGAAGTCCATAACCGCGGACCCGGCTATTCGAATAGATCATGTTAACCCTGCAGGGGTGTACTTTTTCACACACGCTCTCGCCACTTACCGCCATGTACACGTCATGTATCTCGGCAACCTTCAAGCGGAAGCCTGGCGAGGGTGTCGGCCACGACCTGACTAACCACACAAGACTCTAGTGCAGGTTTATCGCCTATTCGGGTTCCATCCGCAAGGAGATCCGGCCGGGGTGTCGCTCACGGCCCCAAATGATGTGTGCAGGGTTCCCAAGCCCACCTCGCCGGATGGATCTACGCTTGGTACACCGTGCCACTTGTGCCTAGTCTGTCCCAAGCCCACCTGGCCGGGTGCCACTTGGTAGACTACTAACACTACCTACAAACACCAAAAACTAGTTGCAACTCCCGGACAGAGATCAAGTTGGTTAATAAGTCGAGAGAGTCAATTAAGGATCCCAATGTGTGGTAGTATCGAGTCATTGGACAACAAACATAGAACTCAGTGCTTAAGGACGGTTCCAGTGAGACAACCCACCATGTACTCCTACATGGCCTCTCACCGCTACCTTTACCAAATCGTGTTCACACCCTTCACTCTCAGCATTAGAACATATCGTAACACTCCAATTCATTCCCAATGAATCAGACCTGACACAACTCTAAGCAATAGCAGGCATAGCATGGTAGGAACACAACAATGGCTTCAATCAACTCCTACACATGCTAGTGGGTTTCAACTATTTACTGTGGCAATGACAGGTCATGCAGAGGAATGGGTTCAACTACCGCAACACAAAGTAGCAGACGAATCATTGTTGTCCTAATGCAATAACCGAGAGCAGGAGCGAGAGAGTAGGATTGTATCGGAATGAACAAGGGGGTTTGCTTGCCTGGTAGATCAACAAGGGAGGCACTGCTTCACAGACAGGTACTCTGGAACGGTCTCCGGAGCAGGACCTATCGAGAAGGAACGGTGCCAACAATCAATACACAAGCATATGCAACAATATGATGCATGAACATGGCATGAAGATGTGATGCCGTCTGAGCTAATGCAACTAGTATTCAATTTGAATGAAGTCCATTTGAACCAAGGGTTCAATGCAACTCCAAATTAAGCTCTTATATATATATATATATATGCCATTTTAGTGTTTTCTCATATACAGCTTGTATAAGTTGGTTTTTCATGCATGAAACTAGTATAGATGGATAGATTGCATTTATCTGATAATTTTTCATATATAAATTATGTCAATCTGAGCTACGGTTGAATTTCTATGATTTTTTGAAGTTTGAATCATTTTCTGGAATTTCCTAATTAATTTTAAATCCAGAAAAGAATTAACTGCGTCAGCACTGCGTCACTGTGACGTCAGCGAGTCAACGGCCAGGTCCAGGTCAAACCTGACCAGTGGGACCCATACATCAGTGTCATGGTTAATTAATGGAGTTAATTAATTGTCAAGCTAATCTTAAACTAAAAATTAGCAGGGCCGGGCCCCACATGTCAGTGTCAGGGGGGGCGTTAATTAGCGGGGTTGACCCGGTTAATCCCGCCGGCGTTGAGCCGCCGGCGAGGCCGAACGCGGCGGAGGGATCGGGATTGTCGCTCTGGCGACCATCCGGGCGGCGGAGACCATCTCCAAGGAGCTGGTGCTCGCGCGCATCCAGTAGGGCAGGGGGGAGGAGCCGGGGAGGCCAGAGCTTGCCGGAGCAGAGCTCGCGGCGGTGGCCGGAGCTCGGGCTCGAGCGGTAGAGGGGCTGGAGGGCACGGGGAGGCCACCCGAGGGGCTCTGCGGCACCCTCGTGGCACCAGGAGCACGGTGACGCGCTCGGTTGCGGGCTGCAGTGGCCAGGGTGACGGCGGCGACATGAACGGCGGCGAGGAGCTACGGCCATGGCGGGGAAAGGGGGCTACGGCGCGAGAACGGAGGAGTGAGGAGAGGGGAACAGAGCAGAAGCTCACAGCGGACTCGACGAGGCGGTCGGCGAGCTCGGGGAGGGGCTGGTGAGGACGTAAGGTCGCCGGCGATCTCGGTGGCCGTGGGTCGAAGATGACGATGTTGACGGTGTTCCAGGGCGCTCCGGCTTCCGTGGCTCGGCGGAGATCTTCAGAACGAGGAGGCGGAGCTCCTGCGCGTGTCGGAGAGGCGAGGGGGAGGGGGTGGCTACGGCAACGGTGGTCGGTAGCGACGGTGGCGCTCGGGCGTCGCGTGAGAGAGCGAGGGAGAGGAGAGGAGTGGGCACGGAAGAGTGAGAGGGGTACGAGGCGGTGCGTGGCGTCGTCCAGGGCGTCCAGGGCGGCGAGAGGGAGAAGCAGGAGGTGGCGGGAGACGTGGCCGCGGGCGAGTGAGCGCGCGACACGCACAGTGCCAGTAGGCACGAGGAAGAAGACAGAGGAGGAGGCGGGCTGGGTTGCTGCTGGGATGCACAGTAACGGGCTGCACAGGGAGGTAAGCGCTAGGTAGGTTCCCCTTTTCCTATTTCTTTTTCTATTTTCTGACATTTGTTTTGATTTAATAAAAATACTAAATCATTTTATTTACTTATACAAATTTTTGTAGGAACTAGTGGTATTATTCCAGAGCTCCTCAACAAATGGCATAATTTTTGGACATATATTATATATATAACAAATATATATCCAATGCAAATATTTATGCATTAATTCCAAATGCCCAAAATAAATACTTATGGGCTCTTAAAAATATTGGTTTGATTTTTATCTCTGTCCAATATTTTCAGAGAGCAACATGAGCATTTTCTTGGACCCTTTTAGAGCAATTTTTATTTGGGTCATTTCCAAAAATGATTCTGAGGGTTTCACAAATCCTCATTTCAAATTTAAATGGAATTTAAGCATGATGCACAAATGACTAGCTAGTCTAGGTCATACCAGAACTAGGGATGTGACAACTCGCCCCCACTTGAAAGAATCTCGTCCCGAGATTCAGGGATCGACGGAAAGAAAGTGGGGTACTCCAGTCGAAGACGATCTTCTCGCTCCCAAGTAGCTTCTCTCTCGGAATGATGAGACCACTGAACCTTGAGAAACTTGATGTTATGACATCGAGTGACACACTCTGCTTGATCAAGAATGCGAACCGGGTACTCTCTGTATGTGAGGTTATCTTGGAGATCAAGCGTTTCGTGGTCCACTCCGCGGATAGGATCCGAGAAGCAATGCCTGAGTTGAGAGACGTGGAAGACATCATGCACTCGGGAAAGATGTGGAGGTAGTTCCAACTGGTAGGCAACCTCTCCTCGCTTAGCGAGAATGCGAAAAGGACCAATGTAACGAGGAGCCAACTTGCCCTTGATACCGAAACGATGGGTACCCTTCAAAGGAGTAACCCGAAGGTAAGCTTTGTCGCCAACTTCATAAGTCATATCCTTATGATGACGATCATACTGGCTCTTTTGACGAGACTAGGCTGTTTTCAAGTTCTCACGAATGATGCGAACTTGCTCTTCTGCCTCCTGGATCATGTCCGGTCCAAAGAATTGTCTTTCACCGGTTTCTGACCAGTTCAAAGGTGTTCGACATCTTCGTCCATAGAGAACCTCAAAAGGAGCTTTCTTGAGACTAGATTGGTAGCTATTGTTATAAGCAAACTCGGCGAAAGGAAGACATTTCTCCCAATCCATACCGAATGATATAACACAAGCTCTGAGCATGTCTTCGAGAATTTGATTGACCCGTTCCACTTGACCACTTGATTGAGGGTGGAAAGCGGTACTGAAGGAAAGATGGGTTCCCATGGCAGTTTGGAAACTCTCCCAGAAATGAGAAGTGAAAAGACTGCCACGGTCTGAATTGATCTCTAGTGGAACACCATGAAGTGACACTATTCGAGAAATATATAAGTCAGCGAGCTGACTAGCAGTGATACTCTCTCGAACAGGTAGGAAGTGAGCCACTTTGGAAAGACGATCAATGACTACGAAAATAGCATTATTCCCTCTCTTGGTCCTGGGAAAGCCGGTGATGAAATCCATACCTACTTTATCCCATTTCCATTCAGGAATAGCTAAAGGCTGAAGGGTGCCGGCAGGTCTCTGATGCTCTGCCTTAACGCGACGACAAACATCACATTTTGCAATGAACTCAGCGATTTCTCTCTTCATCCTAGTCCACCAGAACCTCTGGCGTAGGTCCTGATACATCTTAGTACTACCGGGATGAATCGTGAGAGGGGATTCATGCGCCTCCTTAAGGATCAGTTGTCGAAGATGTTGCTTCTTAGGAACCACCAGACGGTTCTCGAAGAAAACAACACCTCGATCATCAACAGAGAAACTACCAGCAGCTCCCTTCTTAACGTTATCCTTGATTCGAGAAATACCCGTATCATATTGGTGGCTAGTTATGATCTGATCCGCAAGAGTAGGTTTCACCATTAAGGTAGAAAGGAATCCATGAGGAGCAATGTGAAGATTAAGCTTACAGAATTCCTCATGGAGAAGTGGTTGGCCTTGCTGCAACATGAGGTTGTTGCAATAGGATTTACGACTTAGCGCATCAGCCATGACATTAGCTTTGCCTGGAGTGTAGGTAATCCCTAGATCATAATCTGAGATCACCTCCAACCAACGTCTTTGCCTAAGGTTCAAATCTGGTTGGGTGAAGATATACTTGAGACTCTGGTGATCGGTGTAGATCTCGCAACGTTTACCAAGGAGGTAATGTCGCCAGGTCTTGAGTGCATAGACTACGGCTGCAAGCTCTAGATCATGTGTAGGATAATTCTCCTCATGTGGATGCAACTGTCGAGATGCATAGGCAATCACATGACGATCCTGCATAAGAATGCAACCTAGTCTCTGTCGTGAGGCATTACAGTAGATAACAAAGTCTTTAGTGAAATCCGGTGGCACAAGTATGGGAGCAGAAGTCAGGCGTCTTTTCAGTTCCTGAAAACTGTACTCACACTGTGGGGACCACTCAAACTTTGTATCCTTCTTGAGAAGTTCTGTGAGGGGTTTGGCTACTTTGGAGAAGTTTTCAACAAAGCGGCGACAATAGCTGGCTAGACCAAGGAAACTCCTAACTTGTTTAACGGTTTCAGGTGGAGTCCAATCGAGAACGGCCTTAACTCTCTCGGGATTGACAGCAATGCCCTTACCAGAGATTACTTGGCCTAGGTAGGTCACTTCTGGCAACCAAAATTCACACTTTGAGAACTTGGCATAAAGGCGGTGCTCTCTGAGTTTTTCTAACACAAGTCTAAGATGTTCGGCATGCTCTTCCTCGTTCTTCGAGTAAATAAGAATATCATCGAGGTAAACTACGATGACTTTATCTAAGTACTCCATGAAGATCGAGTTCATCAAGAGGGAGAATGTGGCTGGAGCATTGGTTAGACCAAAGGACATGACAGTGTACTCGTACTGGCCATAACGAGTGACAAAGGCTGTCTTGGGGATGTCCCCGTTTCTGATTTTGATTTGGTGGTAGCCTAATCTCAAATCCATCTTGGAGAAGACTGAGGATCCAGCGAGCTGATCATACAGATCGTTGATCCTGGGGAGTGGATACTTGTTCTTTATCGTGACCAAATTAACGGGACGATAATCTACAACCATTCGGTCCGTACCATCCTTCTTCTTGACGAAGAGGACGGGGCAAGCCCAAGGAGAAGAACTAGGACGGATGAAACCCTTTTGCAAGGACTCCTCAAGTTGTTTCTTAAGCTTGGCTAGTTCTAAGGGTGCCATCTTGTAAGGTCTCCTAGAGATTGGAGCACTTCCTGGAATAAGATCTATGACGAACTCTACATCTCTGTCAGGTGGAACACCTGGCAGTTCCTCTGGAAATACATCCGGAAAGTCACGGACAACCGGGATATCTTCAAGGTCTGGAAGAGGGCTGGCATTAAGAGAATAGAGTTGGCGCTTTGCAACTCTGGTGGAGACAGTGACTATCTTGCCAGATGGATGTGTAAGCTGAACAGACCTGGTGAAACAATCAATCTTGGCATGATGAGCTGTCATCCAGTCCATACCCAAGATGACGTTAATATTTGAAGACTTGAGAGATATCAAGGAAGCAAGGAATACAAGTCTGTCAACATGGATTTCATTGCCATAACTTATCCTAGAGGTTTGCCATTTGGATCCAGGAGTTTGAATAAGTAGAGGGGAGAGCATATCACAAAATGACATGTCGTGCAAGCGGGCATAGCTTTCAGAAATGAAGGAATGAGACGCTCCAGTATCGAACAAAACTGATGCTGGATGACAGTTGACAAGGAGTGTACCAAGAACGACATCTGGATCATCATGAGCGTCTTTAGCTGAGACGTGATGCACACGTCCATGTTTAGGGTGAGCTGAATTGGCACTAATCATCTTGCGTGATGGCTTACCATGACCAGCAGACTTCTCGGGCTGGGATGGAGCAACACTGGTCTGAGTACAAATACGGGCAATGTGGCTTGGCTCTCCGCACTTGTAACAAATCTTGGAGGTAGGACGTGGACCCACATTGGCAGGCGGTCCACCAATAGGCCTGGGTGGAGCATACTGCTGAACTGGATGAGGTGCCACATAAGATGGCTTCGGTGTATATCTGGGTGGAAGAGCGGAGTTTGGAACCCAAATCCGGCGCTTTTGAGAACTAGAACCGGAGGAAGATCCCAAATCACGGTTGTGCTTACGAGACTCCTCGTAAGTGAGCTGAGCTGTTTCTGCATTGATGGCCTTGTTCACAAGAGCTTGGAATGTATCACAATGATGCAGGTGAAGATCACGATGCAACTTGGGGTTGAGACCCTTCCGGAACCTAGCTTGCTTCTTGGCGTCCGTGGACACCTCTTCTGAAGCATAGCGGGCAAGGTTCTCAAACTCTCTACTATAAGCATCAACAGCCATCTTACTCTGGGTGAAACTACAGAACTCTTCTCTCTTGTGATCAATGAGGGCCTCAGGAATGTGATGCTCGCGAACAGCCTCAGTGAAATCTCTCCATGTAGGAATCTGACCAGCTGGAAGCATAGCCTCATAGTTCTGCCACCAAAGACTAGCAGGACCTTACAGGTGGTATGTGTCATAGGTGACCTTGTCATCTTCAGCTACGTTCGCGGAATGTAGCTTATGAGTGATGCTACGGAGCTAGTCATCTGCATCGAGTGGCTCGATGGAATGATGAAAGGTAGGTGGGTGCAAGCGAATGAAGTCATGAATGGTTACAGACCCTTTGAACTGATGTGCGGTGTTCTCCTCGATACGTGCCAACAAGCGGTTGGACTCACGCTTGTTCCTCTCCATTTCTAACATGAACTCTGTCAACGAAGGCGGGTCAGGAGGATCCTCATCCCTACCATCTTCGCGGTTCTGGCTACGAGCAACAGAACTTCGCTTAGCTGATGACATCCTGAGAAACGAAACCGAGGACGGAATCAGCATCAACTATAGGCTATAGAATGTAGGACAAGGAAATTAGTAACTCTCGAACTCCTAGGGCAATTCTGGCAGCATAACGGCAGTAAAATGCTCAGAATGAGACATCCTGCTAAAATGGGGTAGTAACATACTCAACATCACCAGTCAAGGTTCTGAGATCATACTAAACAGGCTACACCTGAAGTACTCAAAAACTGGGGTATGACTCTGATCAACCAATCCTATGGGACTACGGAGTAGTAACACGTGATCCTGATGGACGGAAGAGAAAGCCTAGTTCCTTAACCCCGTAGGAAAGATAGGATGACTCAGATCAGAAGGCCATGAGGTATAAGAAGTAAAAAGAGCCTTACGTTCCTTCCCACAATCAATTCCCTTACATAACTAGAGAATTTCTAGACTCAACTTCGACCAGTTTGGCTTGATAATCCTATAGGCAGTCAGGCTCTGATACCAAAACTGTCAGGACCCCGATTCTATGCCACACCGATCTAGCAGGTAACACCTCATATCACTTTGCGGCCTCACGCATGGTATTCCCACGGGTGTCGCCTTACCATGCCCGGGACCGTTTGCGCCTTTTGGTACACGTATATGATAGTGTTGCTAGCATCCATATGACAAAGAACCCGAGCTGACATGGCTAGTCGCGAACCCAAAGTGACACTAACTTACAGGGACAAGCATACATGACCCAGCAATGAACGTGTCGGTCATCAGCAAGTGAATCCGGGCTGTAGCAACTGGGCTAGCAGGACTCCGGTAAACCGGGCTGTAGCAGGCTAACAGGACTCCGGTAGACACCGTGTGACATTTCCCCGAAGGGACAGACACAGGAACGAAGAAGGACACATGCCGGCCAGCCTAAGTGTTTCGGAGCAGTAGCAAGCTACCAGGGCTCAGTGGAAGCACTAGGCGACATTTCCTGGTAAGAGAGGCTACTAAGGATAAACAACTAGATAGTCAGATCCCACACATAGCAATACACATTACACGTACGCATAATATGCAAATATGTGCTGTACAACATGGCATCACATCATAACTCAACAACTCATATAGATAAGGCTCAAAGAGCCATCATAGCAATTATTGCAAACAGGGGTCACAAGACCCATCATACAGAGCATACAAGCAACAAGCGGAAGCATTACATGTCTGAGTACAGACATCTACAAATGAAAAAGGCTGAAGACCCTGACTATCTACAACATCCGACCAAGATCGTAGCTGAGGTACAAGCTACTTGTCGAAGTCCATGAGAACACTAGTAAGACCGAAGTCTCCGCTGCAAAAACATAAATAAAGCAACATGAGTACAAGGTACTCAGCAAGACTTACATCAGATCCTATCATACATGCATTTGTATCAAGAGGGTAATGTGGGGTTTAGTTACAGCAAGCCAGCTTTGACTCAGTGGCTATCCTGTTCTACGACTATGAGAAACTTCTTTGAGGTGAGATGGCGCACACGAGTCCACCAATCACCACACAATACACTACTATGGATTCATCCCCGTCTCCCTACGGGAAAGCCATCCATAGCACTCACACTTGTCTTGAGCATTTTATAGTATCCACTTCAAGTTATCTATGTACCATGTAAGCATCCAAGAAGTCCATAACCGCGGACCCGGCTATTCGAATAGATCATGTTAACCCTGCAGGGGTGTACTTCTTCACACACGCTCTCGCCACTTACCGCCATGTACACGTCATGTATCTCGGCAACCTTCAAGCGGAAGCCTGGCGAGGGTGTCGGCCACGACCTGACTAACCACACAAGACTCTAGTCCAGGTTTATCGCCTATTCGGGTTCCATCCCCAAGGAGATCCGGCCGGGGTGTCGCTCACGGCCCCAAATGATGTGTGCAGGGTTTCCAAGCCCACCTCGCCGGATGGATCTACGCTTGGTACATCGTGCAACTTGTGCCTAGTCTGTCCCAAGCCCACCTGGCCGGGTGCCACTTGATAAACTACTAACACTACCTACAAACACCAGAAACTAGTTGCGACTCCCGGACAGAGATCAAGTTGGTTAATAATTCGAGAGAGTCAATTAAGGATCCCAATGTGTGGTAGTATCGAGTCATTGGACAACAAACATAGAACTCAGTGCTTAAGGACGGTTCCAGTGAGACAACCCACCATGTACTCCTACATGGCCTCTCACCGCTACCTTTACCAAATCATGTTCACACACTTCACTCTCAGCATTAGAACATATCGTAACACTCCAATTCATTCCCAATGAATCAGACCTGACACAACTCTAAGCAATAGCAGGCATAGCATGGTAGGAACACAACAATGGCTTCAATCAACTCCTACACATGCTAGTGGGTTTCAACTATTTACTGTGGCAATGACAGGTCATGCAGAGGAATGGGTTCAACTACCGCAGCACAAAATAGCAGATGAATCGTTGTTATCCTAATGCAATAACTGAGAGCAGGAGCGAGAGAGTAGGATTGTATCGGAATAAACAAGGGGGTTTGCTTGCCTGGTAGATCAACAAGGGAGGCACTACTTCACAGACAGGTACTCTGGAACGGTCTCCGGAGCAGGACCTATCGAGAAGGAACGGTGCCAACAATCAATAAACAAGCATATGCAACAATATGATGCATGAACATGGCATGAAGATGTGATGCTGTTTGAGCTAATGCAACTAGTATTCAATTTGAATGAAGTCCATTTGAACCAAGGGTTCAATGCAACTCCAAATTAAGCTCTTATATATATGCCATTTTAGTGTTTTCTCATATACAACATGTATAAGTTAGTTTGTCATGCATGAAACTAGTACAGATGGATAGATTGCATTTTTTTGATAATTTTTCATATATAAATTATCTCAATCTGAGCTACGGTTGAATTTCTATGATTTTTTGAAGTTTGAATCATTTTCTGGAATTTCCTGATTAACTTTAAATTCAAAAAAGAATTAACTGTGTCAGCACTGCATCACTGTGACGTCAGCGAGTCAACGGCCAGGTCCAGGTCAAACCTGACCAGTGGGACCCATACGTCAGTGTCATGGTTAATTAATGGAGTTAATTAATTGTCAAGCTAATCTTAAACTAAAAATTAGCAGGGCCGGGCCCCACATGTCAGTGTCACGGGGGGGGGGGGGGGGGTTAATTAGCGGGGTTGACCCGGTCAATCCGGTCGGCGTTGAGCCGCCGGCGAGGCCGAACGCGGCGGAGGGATCGGGATTGTCGCTCTGGCGACCATCCGGGCGGCGGAGACCATCTCCGAGGAGCTAGTGGTCGCGCGCATCCAGTGGGGCAGGGGGGAGGAGCCGGGGAGGCCGGAGCTCGCCGGAGCAGAGCTCGCCACGGCGGCCGGAGCTCGGGCTCGAGCGGCAGAGGGGCTGGAGGGCACGGGGAGGCCACCCGAGGGGCTCTGCGGCACCCTCGTGGCACCAGGAGCACAGTGACGCGCTCGGTTGCGGGCTGCGGTGGCCAGGGCGACGGCGGTGACATGAACGGCGGCGAGAAGCTACGGCCATGGCGGGAAAAGGGGGCTACGGCGCGAGAACGGAGGAGTGGGGAGAGGGGAACGGAGCAGAAGCTCACAGCGGACTCGACGAGGCGGTCGGCGAGCTCGGGGAGGGGCTGGTGACGACGTAAGGTCGCCGGCGATCTCGGTGGCCGTGGGTCGAAGATGACGATGTTGACGGCGTTCCAGGGCGCTCCGGCTTGCGTGGCTCGGCGGAGATCTTCAGAACGAGGAGGCGGAGCTCCTGCGCGTGTCGGAGAGGCGAGGGGGAGGGGGTGGCTACGGCAACGGTGGTCGGTAGCGACGGTGGCGCTCGGGCGTCGCGTGAGAGAGCGAGGGAGAGGAGAGGAGTGGGCACGGAAGAGTGAGAGGGGTACGGGGCGGTGCGTGGCGTCGTCCAGGGCGTCCAGGGCGGCGAGAGGGAGAAGAAGGAGGTGGCGGGAGACGTGGCCGCGGGCGAGCGAGCGCGCGACACGCACAGTGCCAGTAGGCACGAGGAAGAAGACAGAGGAGGAGGCGGGCTGGGCTGCTGCTGGGCTGCACAGTAACGGGCTGCACATGGAGGTAAGCGCTAGGTAGGTTCCCCTTTTCCTATTTCTTTTTCTATTTTCTGACATTTGTTTTGATTTAATAAAAATACTAAATCATTTTATTTACTTATACCAATTTTTGTAGGAATTAGTGGTATTATTCCAGAGCTCCTCAACAAATGGCATAATTTTTGAACATATATTATATATATAACAAATATATATCCAATGCAAATATTTATGCATTAATTCCAAATGCCCAAAGTAAATACTTATGGGCTCTTAAAAATATTGGTTTGATTTTTATCTCTGTCCAATATTTTCAGAGAGCAACATGAGCATTTTCTTGGACCCTTTTAGAGCAATTTTATTTGGGTCATTTCCAAAAATGATTCTGAGGGTTTCACAAATCCTCATTTCAAATTTAAATGGAATTTAAACATGATGCACAAATGACTAGCTAGTCTAGGTCATACCAGAACTAGGGATGTGACACTTTCCTAGAGAATACCTTCACACTAATTATAAATACTATTTGTGCATCCAAAATTCTTGAGCCCATTTTCTTCCACAAGAGTCCAGTGTAAGGATTAAGTGAGATCCTTCAAGTAAGTTATCATCGGTGCATACAATAAGAATTGTCCTTAAATATGTATGAACATTTATTATAAGGGAAATAAGCTTTCCATGAACTTGTAATGGTAAAAAGAAAAGAAAAGAAAGAAAATATACCATCACAATCCTTTTCATTAAATATTCACACATCCAACTCAAAAGCGCATGGCAACATATGCCTCCTTCTGCAAAGGGCCTATCTTTTACTTTCTCTATAAAACTTTATTTATTTTGAGTCAACTTCTTATTTCAACCTTAGTATTCTCCACTTGGCAAATAATGTATGTTGGGGAAAGATCCAAGCACATATATCCATTTGAATATATATGAGCGTGATTTTTTATTGTTAACAATTATCCCTCTGATAAGTAAGTTGGGCGGTGAATCACTAAACCCCTATACTCCTTTGTGTCCGGTGGAAATTGTTTGTTCTAAAAATATTCTCCTGAGTGCCAGCACACATTAGAAGACTATATGATAGTTTAGAAAGTGAAGTTTGCCAAACCAAAGCTCTTACATAGAATCTTCTGGAAAAATTAGATGTACTGTAATTATTTGATGACCGTGAACATAGTTTTTTAGGTTTCAAGAGAGTGTTTTGTTTATACCTTAGCATGTGAATGCATTGCTACTTGGCCATGAGAAGTTCTATGACAGAGTTGTTGTTTATGATATATAATGAAATTGTTATGTATGTATCCATTGGTAACCTTTATTATTATTTCAGTTATGGATATATTTTAAAAAGCTCAGATTTATTTGTATTGGTTTTTAGCATTTGAAAGTACAGTCTCTCTTACCACAAAAGCATGGCTAAACTAGTGTGGTGTTGGCAGAGTGAACTGAGCCAAGGTGACCACCAATCGTATCACGCGTCTTAATCTCCAATCAATCCAGTCCAAAAAATACTAGACGGCTGCGAGCGCAAGAGGGCAGCACGTACGTACGCTTTGGGTTTTGTTCGTTTGTTGGTGGTGCTGGGGGGTGGTTGCGACGTCACATCTGCACCCCGTTTCCAGGCGGCGCATGGCAAATGGGGCCTCGTTCCCGTCGGTGCGTAAGTGGTGGGCAATCTCCCCCGTAGCTTTTATTCATTCACTCACTCCGTCCCTAATTAATCTCCAATCAATCCTATCCAGCCCCTAAAAATGGTAAAATTCAATCCTGTCGACCAACCATTTGGCCATCATAATCTGAAGTACCCCCTTTTCGGTTTTCACCTCGTATCTTCTGCTAAGGCTGGTTGTAATGGGAAGTATCATATACTAGTATCATGCATATGATATTAGTATATATAATACTACATTCCTAATGCATAGTATCATATATTAGTATCATGTAGTATTTTATTTATTGTCCTGTATGACACATAGTAGTATAACATTTATTATGATACGGTATCATGATATGTACTCAACCCTTGCTTTCTTCATTTAATTTTATGACACATCATCAAAATTGCCTAGTTGGCATGCATGATATTAACTATGATACTATTATTACAACCAGCCTAAATCCAAAGACGGGATGACCACCACACAGACACACACATACGTTGGAATTTAAACTTGAAGCTCGCGAGCTAAACGCATGATCGGCTTGATGACTCGAACTCGGTAATTATCGAGTCAAATCGAGTTTTAATATGAGGTTGTTAACATCGAGTTTAAAGGGCCGAGCTAACGAGTTACTTATTCAGCTTGTTAAGCTTGGTAATTAGAAGGCGCATGAGATACCAATATTGTTGTGACTGTTATCATTCATGGAGTGCAGCAAGTATCCTTTAGGGTAAATTATTGATCGTTTTGATTTGTGAAGAAAAATATGTGCCTACAAATATATTTTATACATTAACTTGTACAATAATAAGTATATATATTTTATTATTCACATTTATGACAAGTTTAGTAAGTTAAACGAGCTGGCACGCATCCTAAAAAAACCCCGAGCTAGCACACGATTACACAGTCGAGCCGAGTTTGAATCTAAACTCGTTATGTTCACGAGTCGAGTCGAGCTAACTTGTTATCTTAACAACGGAGTCGAGCCGGGTTGGTTAATTTGGCTTGGCCCTACACGCATGCTACGTTGTTTCATGTATTTTTCCTTTGTTCGAGCAATACCGATTGTGATGATGCAGATAGTGACCGTGAATTTAAAAGATGTGACATAGTTTTTTTTAGTTTCGCCGTGTTAATGATATTCGAATATTAGAAAGGTGTCGTGTGGTTTCTTGGCATTGCGCTCGGTCCATGTTGTTATACTCGGGGATGCTTCCTGTACCTAGTACACTATTTATTCCCTGAGGACCTAGTCTCTCCATACTTTCGTAATGATTAGCGTGTTGGCTAGGTGCAAATTGATCTTGGCACACACATAGTTCTGTACAACAATTGAATTCTTTCTAAACATATCAGCAGAAAGTGCATCGCTTATTCAAAGGACTGTCAAGTGCTCATATGTAGCCTCTAACCTAACGGAGGAGCGCCAAGCACAGAGCCACACAACATGGGTTCTTTTATCAATTGACCTAACAGACAATGATAACATCACACCGTACCGTAGCCTACCACCTAACGCTTTTATTCGTAGCAACACGTATTAACTGCAAGAGATAGAATAAGTAACTATATAACTACGGTTTAAGTGCAAAATCATTTTGATAAAATGGATGTAAATAAAATACCTAATAAACCCACCCATTCTTACCATACGTCTGACAAACCCGTCAAAAAACAGTCAGACTGCGACAAGTGACCAACATGCGATGCGGCGCCTGTCACCACCAGAGAAGACGGCAACCTTTGCCTAAAAGGTACACTATTTTGTTTTGCGGGTGCCTAAAAGGTACACTTAACTAGTGATTCCGAGATAGAGTAGCAGTACTAATACTCCATCGTTAATTAATTCAGTGTGATGCTCTTGCATGGCCACGATGTGCAAGTCCGTACGTACGTCAGTGAAAATTAAATCCAGAGTGCTAAACGCCATGGGTGACAAGGTAGGTAGGCAGGTAGAGGCTGTGGCTCGCTGTCACTGATAATTCTGCTTGGATTTGCAGTACGCTCACATGAATGATTGAGTGATCTCTAATCAATCTGGATTAGCTACGTGGCATTGGCGAGCTTGTTATTATATTTTTCCAATTAGGCTGCCCTAATTAGTGCGACAAAGGCGCAATATCCTATGATTTTTGAAAAAGAGAACTTCCTCGATGATTTCCATTAGTAAAAGAAACCACAATGTCTTTGATTACAGCAACGTAGTAGAGCTTAACTAATAAAGCTGACGGACCTGCCCCGCGCCGCTCCCTACCCGGGGCGACACGGGCGGCGACCCCCGCTCCTCCCACAGCCTCCCCTCACCAGCCCCTCTCCTCCTCGCCGTCGCCGGTGACCTCCGGCAGGCAAAGCCTGCGCGGAGCCGGCGGCGGCGGGGTGCTCTCTGGCCGCTGCTCACTCGGGAGGAGGGGATCTCGCGTGCGGGTGGCGGCTGTCCGACGTTCGGCTCCGGGGCAGCGTCCTTGCTCTCGGCGAAGGCGGTCTTTGGCGAGCGTCGCGGCGTCTGGTCATGGTGGTGGGCGCACCGTCACTATGCGCGAGGTCGCGGTCGTCGGGCCTGTTCGGTCCCGATCCGATCTGGGATCCGCAGGCGACGGCTGGCGCGGGCGATGGAGGGAGACTCGGCTCCTCTGTTGCGTGTCCTGGAGGCCTCCTGCAGCGTCTTCTCCGGCTAGGTGTCGTGGTGGTTCAGGCTGGGGCTTCGGTCGGTCGGCTACCGATCTGGTAGCTCGTCCGGTGAGTTGGGGTGGGGTGGCGGCCCTCCCTCCCTGCTTGGGGCTCTTCTGTGGCGCAGCAGCAGCAGTGGGTTGCTGGATCTGGCCTGTTTCGGCCGTGTTCGGCTCGTCGGCGTCTGGCCGGCGGCGAGGATTTTGGTGGCTCCTGCTTGGTCATGGCGCGATGGCTTCGTGGGAGGTGTGCGGGTCAGCGGAGGTGCTATGCCTGGGGGTGTGGGTGTGGGTGTTGCTCCGGGCGAAAGCTTGCCGCGCTCTTGTCGGTCGACGGCGTCGGCGTCTGTGGACGTCGTTTCACCCTCTTGGAGGCGCCGCCGTGGAGTCCACCCTTCACGCACCCTTGGATCCAGTTCTTCGGGCGAAAGCCTAAGACCCAGTCGGGTCAGGTGACAACGTCGGCATCGTCGCTTCCCTCTTTGGGGCGTCGCCTGGAAGAACTTTGGATCCTGTTTGCACGCTCCATGGGTTAGTCGTGGTGATGCGACCTGCTCAGGACCGAGGGTGGTGTGTTCTTCTTCAGGTGTTTCTCTTCGGCTGTCCTACGTGTGGTCTCTGGCCTCCTCTATGCATGCTCATGCCCCTGCTCTGTTGAGGCGAGCCTCGGGCTCTTGGTCTCGTCTTGGTTCACCTTTGCTTAATGACAACGCAATGACGCCTCCCCGACTTGCTAATCGTTTTGAACTTCCATGGCGGAGCGCTTAGTCAAGGTTCATGTTAAGCTTTGGCACAAGGTTCGTGTTAAGCTTTGGCACTCGTTGATTGTGGATGCTCCTCTGTTGTGCTGTGGGGTTTGATACGCACGCTGGTGCGGTGCGTTAGACTGTTTGTAGAGTCTTGGTATTGTGATCCCTCGACGCACCCCTCATCTACCTGGTCCTGTTAGTATGCTAGCTAGGTCTTGCCTTAAGTTGGGCGTCTTGTTCCTCTCCTTTTCTTGTAACACTCGTTACTTGTCTGGTTTTCGGCTCAGTTTTCCTCATAAACGGGGTCAATTTGTTAAGATTTTTTTGATCCGGTTTTCCTTATAGACTGGATCACTCTCCTGGCGTTATGGCCACTTTGAGCAATATATCCAGGTGGAGGGACTCCTCCCCCGATGATTCTCCAAAAAAAAAAACTGGCCGTATGCATGAAATAGTTTACTTCTTTCTGAATCTGTTAAGCAAGGAGATTTGACACCGCATTATGCATGTCTTTTTTCATAATTTCTTTACAGAGTTTCCATAATCCATGCCCTGAAATATTCCCTCTTTGATCCAACTCCATGAATTAGCTACTCTAAAAGAAATTCCATGAACTAATTTGATTTTCTAGCTAGTTTGTCGGGGAGCCATGGAAATTTCTCCCTTGCCACAGAGGATGACAGGAAGATGGCTAGGTTACGTACGTACTCTTTAGGTTTTGTTTGTTCTTTCGTGACGCTGATTGATGGTGGTTGAGCCGTGGCACGCATTCATGTGGTTGTTCCGTTCTATTCCTGGCGTTGCACGGCAAACGGGACCTCATTCCGGTGGACCACGCCGGGCACCATCACTTTCACTTCCCTTTCATTCATTCATTCACTCGGTTGCTAATTAACCCCAACCAGACCGTCCAGTCCAGTAACCACTGTGTCCACTCTAGTCTCAAATATACCACGTTTTGTGATTCCCACCTTGTATCTTCTCCTAATCCGGATGTGGGGACGACCACCGTCCACTGATGGTACATTATCCCATCCATGCGTCCCTTTTTTTTCATTTCAAGAAGACCGGCTGAAATGGTGCACACCGCACCGTAGTGACCATGCACCGGAAAAATATAGGTACGACACGGTAACACTATGTTTGTGTGAACAATATTTGAATATTGAAAAGGTTTCGTGGGGTTCCCTGGCCTAGGAACCGGGCCATGTTTCTTCATGAATTTTGTAATTATGAAATTGTTGGCTAGGTACATCTTGTTCCGGGCACAAAGTTTGATACGTCAATTTAAATGTTTCCAAAGGCACCAAAAGGAAATTCGAATTTAGAAAGACTGCCTGGAATGGTGCACGATAGTAAGTGTGTGCTGAAAAAAAATAAGACATAGAAATCCTTGTTTCTTCGTGTGATTAATGTTTGGATATCGAAGCCGGGTGTGTGCTCATTGTGTTTGTATCCACTTGATGGTTCATTTTGAGTCAATAAAATCCACCCTTTATCGAAAAAATGTTTGGATATTGAAAAGATGTTGTAGGGTTCCTCGGCCTTGCTTTAGGGCAGTGTTATGCTCAACGAATCTAACTCTGCTTAGCCACATTTTTTTCTTTTGATTATGAATTGACAACATTTGGGACCAATTTATCCATGACTTTTGTATGCACTAAGAGAGCCAGCCCACTCGTTGAACGAGGTAAACATTTAGGCTCGGTCGTCTTGATCAAAAAATTCCCTAAAATATCCTTAATTCTTCTAGCACTTTCCTCTACGCATCATTGAAGATTACTCGCCGAAAACCAGGTAGCTGCTCGGGATTGCTGTGTTGTAGCTTTGCCACTGAATGAATGTGTTAGGTGCATCTTTTTGATCTTGGTTCAGTACAACAATTCAATTCTTTCTAAAGTCAGCTAAATGAATTTCATCGTTTAAGGATTGTCCAAGTGTTCATAGCCTCAGACCTAACAGATGTGTACCTAGCACATAAAAAGGGATTTCTGTCTGTTGACCTACCAGACAACAGCAAATTCACGTCGTGGCACACCACTCAATGTTTTGATAAGTAGCAAGTCTTCCTCGACAAATGATGAATAGCAGCACTACTTGCGATTGCTCAAAACACAGAGTGTGATCCTTTGAAGGGAAAAGTTGTAATAACTTATGCTAGTACCAAAACACCACATGAAATAATAGGTCAGGACCCACCTGTTACGTGGGTTCCTCCACCGACGGGTTGGGTCAAGCTCAATACAGATGGATCATGGACAAAGGAAGGTGGAGCAGGAGCAGGCATGGTTCTGTGTTATTGTCTTGGAAAAATAATTTTCTCTTCTTGCAGGGTGCTCTTCTCCTGCCGAGATGCACTTGAGGCCGAACTATGTGCTTGCATGGAGGGTATTTCTCTTGCTATCCAGCGATCGGAGCTGCCGATTTGTGTGGAGATGGATTATGTAGTGACTGTGAATATGGTTAAAGACAGAGACACAGACATGTCTATATTTGCCTCCTTGGTGAATGAGATTAAACACTTGATGTCCCTTCGTACAACTAGTGTATTTCATATCAATCGCAGCCAAAATGTGGTTAGCGATTATTTAGCTAAATTTGCAAGAACTGAAGGTAGAACAGTAGTTTGGTTGGGCTCTAGTCCCCCACAGGTTGTGGACTTGTGGAAACTGAATTGTAATTCCCTGGATCCTTGATTGATACAAGTCTTACTCGCAAAAAAAATGATGAATAGCATATTTCCCATCTTACTTTCCTATCTTCCATTTTGTGAATTATCTGTTGTGTTCTTTTTCCCCCTGCAAGCTAGGGATATGAATTTAATAGCTACGGGCATGCACCAGGAATTGACGACATATCACCAAACTACTACATGTGTCATGTAGCTCGGTCCGCCATCATGTCTCTTTCCCTACTCTACCGTCTTAACTCTTCTCTTCTCCCCTCGCCTCATCCTCTTGCTAACTGTTGGACACTTCTGCTTCGCCCCCCCCCCCCCCCCCCCCCCCCCACAAAAAAAAACAACTTTCTTATGTCATCCTGATGAAGTCGGTTCCAGCAAATGGTGTCTCCCACTTCAGTTTATCTTCTACGAATAAGTCTATTCTCTTCATTGAACCATTCATCCAAAACATCGATGTTGTCCACAGCTCCAAGTAATTATAATCTTCACTCGGACAAAGCATGTGTGTAACTATTAACAGAGTAGATCTAAGATGCAGAACTCACAGTGAAAATCTAATGGGCACTGGGTATGCAAACTAATAATGATGGTCAAACAAAATAAGCCTACCTGCATATATCATGGTCAAACAAAGATATGAAAAAAAATCAGCATGCGAAAATTGATAACATGTAAAACCAACAACAATTGATCTGCCTGCACTTGCCACTCTAGCTGCTTCTGCTCCAGGCCTTGCATCCACTCTAGCCTGCAAGGGGAAAGCAGTAGTACCTGAGAGCTCAGTTTCCCTCTGTAGGAGTGTTCGCTCCAACAAATACGATGGCTTGCATATTCATTCGGTTCCTGACACCAAAATGAAGGTTTCCAAGGTCATACCACGGATCGTCCCCACTGCTATCAGAATCAGGGACTCTATTGAGGAACAAATCCCTCCACCAACGCCTGTCAGGATGATTCACTAGATTGGCACCAACTTGTCTTCTATCCCGGCGGCTGAGCTCGCTGTAGAAGCTCTCCTGGTTCCACCGGAGGAGGAGCCCTCTGCATCAACTTAGTTATCTTCCTTCTACCAGATCAAGTAGAGGCACGTCACTACACTACCGAAGGAGAACACAAGAGAAATGAAGAATAACCCTACACAACACCTTAGGGCACCTAAGCTCCTCGCTAGCACCCTCAAGAGGGGGAACGACACAAAGCGTCGTCGCTACCTAGCCACACCGGGCAAGGGTCTTCACCCGGAACTCTGACACACACACACACACACACACACACACACACACACACACAAAGAGACACACACACACACACACAGAGAGAGAGAGAGAGAGAGAGAGAGAGATAGCTCATTGGCGGAATTTATAAATCATGGAATAAAACTTAAGATTATCCACTTTGTGGTTGAAATTGGTCCAAAGCAATGTTTGAACCGGCTCTAAACATTGAAACATCAAAATTAAGATCGAAATCCTTAGCAACAATAAAATCCAAGTTTTTTATTTGGCTCCAAACTAATAGAACATGAAAAGAAATGATGGAACTGAGGAATTTCAACTCCCAAGGTTCATCAAGGATATACTAGGTAGTCAATAACGGGAAATACACAAGAGCACATGGGTGGTGCACCCCCCTAACGAGAATAAAATTCAAAAAATACCATGAAGATTAAAAAAAATCCGAAATCTTGGAATATGAAACTTGGATGCCCAGTCTACTCCCATATGAAGTTCCATAGGAAAATACCAACAAATGTATCTGTAGCGATGAAAATACAGTTCGAACTAAAATCCATCAAAATAGTTTTTTTCTATACATAGAACTTTTTTGTCTTTTTTTGCCATGCATACGTTTCCTGGTATTCATGTATGAAATTTCACACAAAAGTAGATTAGGTTCCCAGGTTTCATATCCCAAAATCACAAATTCTCTTCAAAATTTCCCGGTAATTTTTGAATTTAATGTTCACATAGGAGTGTGGAGCCGCACGAGGAAATACGAACCCGGATAGTTCTTTATTTAATAACTGCGACATAAAATGTTAAATACAAGCTTTAGTCTAACTTTTTGTTGAAGTTCTTTACTCCAATCTTTGGACTCCAACAAATTAAATGCTAAATACAGTCCGGTGTCTGAAAATGTGCTATAAATCCTCTACCGTCAGTAACTCTTTTTATTGTTGTAAATTGGGCTCCACTCAATCATACCGGAGTGTATTTAGCATTTAATTTGTACCCATCATTTTGCTTCGTATGGGTCTGACGCTAGAGCTGGGCTAAAGAAATCCAGCATTTTTTTTAATGATTGCCAAAGTTTGCATAGCCTCCGACCTATAATAGCAAAGGACCAGCCACATAAAGGATATATTTTTAACTATTTACCTACCAGAGGAGATATGGCTCCATGTAAAAGCCTATCATCCAAGGCTTTTTATAAGCAGCGAGGTTTCCCCAAGCAAACGGTGAATAGCTTATTTTCCATGTTGGAGTTCTTTAGTGCAATTTTACGTATTGCTTCATGTGTCTCTGCACACCTAGGAATATGAATCTGATAGATGAGGGCATAGGAGGCACCGGGATCTACGGATGTCGCCCTTGAACGACATTTCGGACCATGCTCCGGTCAGAAACAAAGAACAAAAATAGAAAAGCACGAGCTTATACGCCATATTCCCAGTAAAGGCATGTATCACGTGCAGTATGGATTCCGTGAACTAGAAACCGTCTGCAGTCTTGCGGAAGTTCTTTGGAGTGTTGCTGCCTTTTTTGATTTTGTGGTTACAATACCGCCAATGTGTGTAATTAAAATAAAACTAAGAAATAAAAGAAACTATGTCCACGCATGCTGCAGGGTAATGGATTTATTTGGGTTCTTCATGTAAGTGCATTCAACCTCTCGCTTTCCTCTCCCCTCAGGATCAATTTTTCCTCCACTGCCACAACTAACCCCACCGCCCCACAGTGGAAAAGCTCCATGTTACTCCCTCCGCCCCTGCCTTCCTCGCAGTTGAATTTACTCACTCCCCTTGTTCCCTTGAGCTGGAATCCGGGGTTGTTCATTCTTGGTATGCCACTTTTTTGGAGCGGCGTGTATTTGAATACTCGATTTCCCCATGAAAATTCCATAATATTTTGGGGTGCAAGCGAGAGTGAATCCCTCCTTGTTGACGGTGATTTTCTGTCTCTGAATTTTGATCTCGAACGAACTTGTTGCCATGGCCGAATGCTCGTACTTTTCTAGATCTGTCGAGCCGAGTTTACGCTAAACATATTGTGATGCTGCTCGTACTATAGCGGTGGTGTTATACTGTATTGACGTTAATTAATCCGGTGTAATGCCTTTTCATGTCCACGATGGTGCAAAGTTCTTATGTACTTTTTTTTCCAAAAAATACTTTTGATCTATTTATTTTTAATCATGACAGTACAACGAACACTAAAAATAAATTACATCCAGATTCGTAGACAATCTAGCGACGACTACAAGTACTACAGCGAGCCGAAGGCGCGTCACCATCATCATCCCTTCCTCATTGGAGCGGGACAAAACTTGTTTTAGTAGACAATCAGAAAGTCGTCGTGCTAAGGACTCATAGGATCAGCACAGTAGAACATCAACCGCCGTCGTTGAAGAGTAGCGTAGATTGAAAGGATCCAAACTAAATACACACGACAAACTACGACCAGATCTAAGCAAATCCACCAAGGACAGGTCCGCCGGAGACACAGCACCACACGTTCATCGACAATGCTAGACACACCATTGCGACTAGGGCTAGGCGAAGAGAATCTTATTCTATCTTCAGGAAGGCACCGTCATGCATCCTAAGCAAAACATAGACCCTAACAAAACTCGAATGAACACTTAAAGACGGAGCCCTCCCGGCGGCATGGACCGAGATCCACCGCGTCGTCGTGGCCTTAAGGCCACCGAAGACGAGACGGACCAGCGGCGGCACGTCCATACATACTTCAGCGAAGATTAATCGAGGGTGACAAGGTAAGTATGCACGCAAGCAGGCTGAGTGTTACTGTGATAATTATGCTTCGTTTCTGTAGCACGTGCACATGAGTCAATGAGTGATTACCTAGCCATTCTGGACTTCTACTGGTGGCGCTAGACAGTTTCTTATTTTTATGTACTTCATCTGTGAACTGATACTAAGACTTTTTAGATCACTACTGCTGTAGATCTAAAAAGTCTTATATTAGTCTAAAGAGAGAGTATTTTCATTTAGGCAGCCCTAATTAGAGCATTTCTAGAAGACCCTGTATAACGTGTGAACCCGCATAATTCTGACGAGTATACGGGTTCGGCCCAATTTTCTGGCCAGAACGGAGCCCGTATACTCGCCCGGTCCGTAATTTTTTTTACCGCGGCCTGTAAACCTTACCCACGAAGCCGTATAACTACGGATTTGCGGGGCAGATACGGGTCGAAACTCTATCCCCCTGCCACCGTGTTTCGCCGCAATTCCCCGCTCCCTCTCTCGCATTTCAAGCCGCCGGTGAGCCCACTTCCGCATCCAGCCGTCATGTGGGCCGTATATGCAGCTCCGACCACAACTCCGACGGGGGCGGTGACCCCGAGCGCAAGCGGTGTGTCCGCGCGGACGGCGCGAGGAAGCGCGCGGCTAGGAAGTGGACCAACCAAGGCCTCGAGCCGCCGGCAAGGCTCCTCCGTCGCGAGACGGACGAGTATGACCGCCGGCACGGGCGAACGCCCTCCTCGGCCACGGGCTCTTCCTCGGTCGCGGACTCTTCCTCTGCCGCGTGGCTCACCTCCACCGCGGGCTCTTCCTCTTTCGGCATAGCGCTTCTCCCCGTGAAGAAGGAGTGGGCGGAGCTCGTCGCCGTCAAGCAGGAGCCGAGGAGATCGCGCACCGAGGCATCGCCGGGCCCAAAGATTTCGTCGACGACGATGTCGATGTGGTCGCAGCCGCCATTGCCAAACAGAGCTTACGAGAGGAGGTGGAGCGCCGCCTCCACGACGAGGAGCTCGAAGACCTCCTTTTTTATCAGGTGGTCGCGGCCAACCTCGCCGCGAAGGACAAGGATGACGAGTGGCGGCGCATCCGCGAGGAGGAGAGGGAGAAGTATGTCGACCTTGTCATCTCCAACAAGGAGGACTGAGCTCCTCCACCGCGTCGTCCTCGCCGCCGCGAGCTCGTCCATTTTGGTGGCCACCTCGAGCTCGCAGATCCCTCATGCCCATCTAGTAGTAGTAGTAGCAGCAGCAGTAGAATGTATGTATGATCTTGTAGTGTGATGAACTATGAATGATTAGTGTGCTTGCAAACGGAAGTCTTTTTCAAATTATGCAGTTTCATATACGGGGTCTATTCTGCAGCGCACGGTTTCGCCCCGCAAATCAGTTCTTCCTCGAACCGTAAACGCATTATGCGGGTCGGCATTATACGGGGTCTGCTAGAGATGCTCTTATTGCGCCAAAGGCATAATGTTCCACTAAATAATTTGCTTGCTTCTAAACCTGTGAAGCACGGAAATTTGCCAATGGATTATGCATTTTTTTAATTTCTTTCCAGCGATTCTACTGTGCCCCAAGATATTCCCTCATTGAACCTACTCCATACGTTTCAGTTTACAAGTCCTACGTCTATACATAGGTTGCCAATTTTATCACCCTAATATAAACTATATAACACAAAAATTATACCTTTTAAAAATAGAAATATGCAGTTTATATTGGTATATTTTTTGTAATATATGACTTGTATTAGCTTGGCCAAATTGACGACCTAGGGGTACTCGCACGCCCTGTAAACTGAGAGAGAGGGAGTACTCTGTGAATTAATTACGCTAAAAAACTCCATTGACAATAAATATATTTTGCGGGGGCTCCATGGACAAATTTGACTTGCTAGGAAGTCATGGAAATTTGTCCCTTGGCACAAGAAGATGGCAACAAATAACCAATACTATAAATGAAAACCAAGATTTTTACAGTAGAATTAGTATTAACATATTAGAAGTAAGTGGGTCAATCAAGTATCCAAATTCTAAAGAAAAAAATCACTATTGACGGTCCCAAGACCATCGATATTGATAGACAGAACTTCCATTTATTTGTTGAATAGTAAGTTGAACTGAGAATGCCGTAGCTATTTTTATTTTATTTTTGTTAGGAAAGAATACCATAAATATACTTTAAGAGTAAAAAAGCAGATTAGTGACCCTGAGGTACTTCGTCTCAAATTGAAGTGTGTTGGGTTGTTGGAAGAGTAAAAGGTGGCACCAAACGTACCACACGTGTTAACTTTTTGTAGGGTACCACACGTGTTAATTAACCTAGCATGCATGCTGCAAAAAAGAAAAGGAAAAAATAAGGACAAGAGGACAACACGTATCGGTACATTTTGGGTTTCGTTTGTTCGTTGGTGACAGCGATCGGTGGTGGTGGTTGTGACGTCGCACGCATTCATATATACTTCTATTCCAGGCGTCGCACGGCAAACGGGACCGACCACCCTGCGGAATTAACCATTTCTTGCTTTCATTCATTCCCTCACTTTTTTAGGGGTATCCAGTCTCTTCTTCTTTTTTAGGCAATTGAGGGGTTCCGCAAAAAGGAAATTGAGGGGTATTCATTCGCTCTTTTTCTTTTTTTTTTCTTTTTGAGGGGTAAGGTCAATTCTTTATTAATCGAAGTCCACAGAGAGTGGGATAATGTTTACGTCATGTGGTTGGCCAAACCACACGTGACGTCAGGGGCTAAATTGAGAACATATCTAACTAAACTATGAGGGGTATTCATCCACTCACATTAACTCCAATCAATCCAATCCACCGGCGGGGCAGAGCTGGGCCCCGGGCACCAAGCGTCGGTTTGTTTTCAGCCTCTATTATTTCCTGCCTGGCTAGGGCGTTCAGAATTGAGCCCAGCACAACCTAGACAAAAGAAGGCCTCAAGCACAGCCCGACCTAGTCCATTACTTACTGGCTCGAACACACACAACACAACACGCGGAGGAGGTCACAAAGGCGGTGTTGAGAATCGATCGAGGGGAGGAGAGCGCTGAATGTGTGAATGTCACGGTCTTGGTGCTTATTCCCAATGTGATAAATCCAACCCTGCTAACTCAATTTCGCCCTATAAGCTTATGTAATGTCATCTACAAAATAGCGTCAAAGGTCGTTGCAAACAGGCTGAAATTGGTGCTACCAGACATCATTTTCGAAGAGCAGTCAGCCTTCGTTCCAGGTAGACTGATAACTGACAACATCATATGTGCATATGAGTGTTTACACTTTATGAAACGCAGCAAGGCGAAGTCTAACAACTATTGCGCTTTAAAGCTGGATATGATGAAAGCATATGACAGGCTGGAGTGGTCTTATCTCCAAGCAATCATGATCAAGCCGGGTTTCAACCAACAGTGGGTGGACATAGTAATGGGGATGATCAGTTCGGTATCGTTCTCAGTTTAGTTTAATGGAGAAAGACTTGTGAGTTTTTTGCCTTCACGTGGCATCCGTCAGGGAGACCCAATCTCCCCCTACCTCTTTTTGATTGCAACAGAGGGCCTTTCGTGCCTTTTAAAAACCAGTTCTCGATCATCAGCACTCAGTGGGATAAAGGTGGCACCCACAGCTCCGGCTGTCAACCACCTTCTCTTCGCCGATGATAGCCTGTTGCTATTCAAGTCAAGTGTTCAGGGGGCGACAGAGGTGTCAAACCTGTTGGATATATACTGTAATGCTTCCGGACAAAGGGTAAACCACAACAAGTCATCTATATTCTTCAGTAAGGGGACCCCGCAACTTGTGAGGGATAACATCAAAAACACGCTCAATGTCCAGAATGAATCTCTGAGTGATTGATATTTAGGTATGCCAACTGATGTGGGGCAGTCAAAGATGGGAACTTTCAGATATCTCCGAGACAGGGTTTGGGAGAAGGTGAAAGGCTGGATGGAGAAACTCCTATCGACAACAGACAAGGAGGTACTTATAAAGGCTGTGGCCCAAGCTCTGCCGGTTTACTCTATGGCCTGCTTTAGACTTCCTCGTGGCCTGTGTGACAACATCACAACTATTATACGTCAATTTTGGTGGGGTAGTAAAGCAGGCAGGAGAAAACCTAGCTGGGTGTCGTGGGATGTCATGACAAGGCCAAAACACCTGGGCGGTCTGGGTTTTCGTGATATGGAAATTTTCAATCTTGCGTTGCTTGCTAGGCAAGCCTGGAGAGTACTTACAGAACTGACTCCCTAAGCGCCGGAATATTAAAGGCAGCATACTTTCCGGAGACCACATTGCTCGAAGCTCAACTTGGCGGGAGGCCATCTCAGATTTGGAGGGCGGTTTTGTATGGACGGGACATGCTTAAGCTTGGGATCATACGTCGCATTGGGAATGGGCAAACCACGCGTATTTGGAGTCACAACTGGCTTCCAAGACATGGCATGATGAGGCCGATCACATCAAGGGTCCCATCGCCACCGACTATGGTCTCGGAACTGATTACAGTTGCAACTGCCACTTGGAATGAAGCACTAGTCCCTTCGGTATTTTTGCCAATCGATGATGAGGCAATATTGAGCATACCACTTTGCACAAGAAACATTTCTGACTTCTGGGCATGGAGTGGGAGAAGAAGGGTGGCTTTTCAGTTCGATCGGCGTATAGGTTGATTATACATACAAAGATCGATAGGGAATCTTGGATAGACGAGGAGGAGGGAACCTCGGCTACTGGGGGTGACAGCAGTTCGTGGTCATTGCTATGGGTAGTTAATCTACCTCCAAAGATTAAACAGTTTATGTGGAGACTAGCAAGAAGTTCGATCCTGACCGCAGATGTTCTTGTACACAGAAATATGTGTGTCTCTGAAGCATGCAAGCTGTGTGGCGCCCGGGACTCTTGGCGGCATACGATGTTGGACTGCACTAACGCATGCTGTATCTGGGCTCTTTCTAATGAGGACTTAATTGACAAGTTGAGCCAATACAGCAATGATGACCCTAGGCAGTGGCTGTTTGCCCTGAATGATGCAATAAATGCGCAACAATTCATGTTGTTGGCAGTTACACTATGGACTATTTGGAGTGCGAAAAGGAAAGCGGTCTATGAGGATATCCACCAATCTCCTATGCCTACGCATCTATTCATCCAACGATATATTTCAGAGTTTTAGACCCAGACAAGGGCTCCTACGGTGAGAACGTCCGGCCAGGTGAATCAGAGGCCGAAGCAATGGCTTAAGCCGGCACGCAATATGTCAAAGATTAATGTGGATGCAGCAGTTGCAGAAAGGCATGGCGTGGGAACCATTGCAGCAATAGCAAGAGATAAGTCTGGAGCGTTCTTGGGGGTTCGTACTAACAGAGTGGAATATGAAGCGATCGTGCATGAAATCATAGTCCACTCTAGCAGTTTTAATTCTTGTAATTTCGTTCATAAATTTAGGAGCTCCAATGTGGAGGCTCACAATTTAGCAAAGCATGCTTTGAAAGTTGGGGTTGGCCGCGTGTGTGGTTAGGTCACCCCGGAAACCTCTCTTTCGTGCCGGTTCAACTGGTGACAACGAAATAAAGCTTTGTGAATTGTCTAAAAAAACACACAACACAACACGCTCTATCCAGAGGGCACGCTCGCGCGGACTCTGCTTCTCGCCTTCTTGCGTCGTCTCTATCGCCGCCTCCTATCCTCCCGGCCTCCTACGCGTGTTGACTGGCTGCTCTGCCCACCCCGTGCTGTCCAGCCGAGTTGCCGTTCCAGGCTCCGTCCCGGACAGCGGCCAACTAGCCATGCCGCACAGCTCTAGTGTTGCTGCAGACCAGCACGGCAGAGCCCTGGAGCTCTAGTGTTGCTGCCGTCTCCTGTTTCCTGTCTCCTGCCGCTTTTGGACTCATCCTGCTAGCTGCTGCTGCCTCTCTTCTACGCGGTTGCGCCCAAGATGGATACATATTTTTCCAAAATCGTTAGCCCCTGACTTTCCCCTAGATTTTAGCATTCTGTTGATTTACCGGAATGGAACTGAAACATAATGGATGCATCGGATTAGCGTATAGACTCATATTGATTTGTTTTTGTGTCAATTTTACTTTATCTAGTGGAATTAGGGAATGTTATGATGGGTTTTTGGTTAGTTTTTCGATAGATTTTATTGACTCAAAATAATGTTGAAATTTTAGGTTGGGCCTAGGACCCGTCTAACAATTTCTGAACATCTCTAAGGGTTCATGTGGGTTATATGGCACTAAGGGTGTTGAGAAGTTTAGTCTCACCTTACTAGTTGGAGAGGAGTTGTACCTCCTTATAAGGAATTCTCTTCTGCATGCTACTGTAGCTTGAGAATAGAACGGGCCCTCGCGCCGCGCCGCGTGTTGCCGGAATAAGCCGAGCCGAGCTCACATCTATGCGCTTATTTTTGCCGGTCAGAAACGGAGAGTTTCTGACAGCTGAGCCGGAAGTGGGTCGAGACCACGTCTCTCCACACGGCTACGCCAGGCGCCTCCCAACCCTAGTCGTCACGCTTATTTTTGCCGGTCAGAACGAAGAATTTTTTACAACTGGGTCAGAAGTGGGTTGAGCCCACGTCTCTCCACGCGGCTGCAACAGGCGCCTCCCAACCCTAGTCATCATGCTTATTTTTGCCGGCCAGGAACCGAGAGTTTTTGATAGCTCGGCCGGACGTGGGTCGAGCCCACGTCTAAGCGCCTCCCAACCCTAGCCGGCACGCGAATCAGATCACATATCCCTCCACACCCATGCCATTCCATTGTTGCTGCTGCCCCAGCGACTCCATCCTGTTCACTGCGTACATGGTTGACGGGAGAGCAGGTCTCCGAAACCCAGCCTCTCCGGATCATGTACAAGAGAGGGGCGATTAGGTTTTTGGGAAGGGACTACGCGACTGCTCGCCACTGATCCACTACTTCCCCTACGTCTTTGTCGTCACCATGTCTCAGCCAACCGACGCCGACCGTCTCGCCGCCGAGAAGCTCGAGGCCGACCAGAAGGCCTTCGAGGACGCCGCTGCTGCCACCGCCGAGGCCTCGGCCTCTGCCTGGCCGATTGGAGGGTATAACTCGTTTATCTCGCTCCTGTTTATTTCCGTGTTAGCAATACTAGCATTATGTGTAGATGTATCTATTGTTTGCTTAGTATGTGCTTGTTTAGATCGTAATCAGTATGCCATTAAGTCTATCAATGCTTCCCTTATGACTTTGTCATCACCATGTCTCATCCAACCGATGCCGTCCGTTTCGCCGCCGAGAAGCTCGAGGCCGACAAGAAGCCACCGAGGCGCCCCTGCCACCACCGCCGCCGCGGCCTCTGCCTGACCGATCGGAGGGTATAACTCGTTTACCCCGCTCATGTTTACTTTTGTGTTAGCAGTACCAGCATTATGTGTAGATGTAAATACTGTTTGCGTAGTACGTGCTTGTTTAGGTCGTAATCAGTATATCGTTAATTCTATCAATGCCATGTTCATGATTGTTTCCTGGATTAAATTAATCAAAAAATTTCCTACTTACTCATCAATCCAAAAACCTAATTTGTGTAGGCATTTTTCGGATAGTGGTTTTGCTACATCACTTAAACAGATAAGTTCACCATTACATTTAAGCGTTGGCAGATCAAAACCACCTTCTGGCTCATGGCTATGAACGTGTACTGGGTCGCCGGTGTCCCGGGAACGATAGCTCCTGAAGAGGGGAGGTGTTCAAGGAAGCCACCGTCGTATTTCTAGGAGCAGTTCTTAGCGTGATCGGAGATAAGTTGGTCGACGCATATTTATATGTGCATGTTGCCAAGGACTTGTGGGAGTCGTTCGAATCCAAATCCGGGGCTACCGATGCTGGATGCGAGATGTATATTATAGAGTAGTTCCATGATTAGAAGATGGTCAGGAACCATCCTGTATTGGGGCAGGCTCATGAGGTAATATGCATCGTTAAGGAGCTTGAGCTTCTTATATGCGATTTACCAGGCAAGTTTGTCGCGGGATGTATAATCGCTAAGCTCCTTAATTGGTGGAGAAACTTTGCTACCACTCTGAAACATCAAAGGCGTGAATTCTCAGTAGAGGATGTCATCGGCATCTGAGTGTTGAAAAGAACTCGAGGGCAAAGGATTTGCATAAAAAGGGGTCGAAGGAACTTCTGTCGCCAATATGGTGCACCAGAGGAACTTCAACTCCCACAAGCCCAAGGGAAAGAACGGTGTCCAACAGAATACCAACTTTAAAAAGAAGGGTAAGAAGACCTTCAAGAAAAACAAGAAGGGAGATGGCTTCTTCACTTGTGTTTTAAAGGAACATTGGGCCAGCAAGTGCCCAAACAAGTACAAGAAGCCAAGGCAGGACTCCAAGTCTGTCAACATGATTGTGGGCAACAATGAGAATTGTGCAACTGGGTACAATAATTTATTTACTGTATTTTTAGTGTTTCAGTCCACCGATTGGTGGGTGGACACAGGTGCAGATGTTCATGTCTGTGCTGACATTTCATTGTTTTCCTCTTACCAGGTTATAGGCCGCGGGTCCGTATTGATGGGGAATGACGTGAGTGCTTCTATTCATGGTGTTGGCATGGTCGATATGAAGTATACTTCAGGAAGGATCGTGCAGCTGAAGAACGTGTGGTTGAATATTATGCAGCATGTACCCGCCATCAAGAAGAACCTCGTTAGTGGTTTCCTTCTATGTAGAGAAGGGTTTAAGTTGGTCTTTGAGTCTAATAAATTAGTTGTTACGAAATATGGACTTGTTGCTGGAAAAGGTTATGAGGGCGAAGGGATGTTCCGCCTTTCCCATGCAGATTTTTGTAATAACGTCATTACCCATATTCATTCGAGTGTTAATGAATCTGAAGTTTGGCATTCGCGTATTTGTCACATTAGTTTTGGTGTTATGACGCAGCTAGCTAAGTTGAATTTAATCCCGAGTTTCACTTTAGCCAAAGGTTCTAAGTGCCTTTCATGTGTGCAAGCTAAGCAACCTCGCAAGCCTCACAAGGCTGCGGAGGAGAGACACTTGGCACCATTAGAACTCATACATTCTGATGTTTGTGAGATGAATGGTGTGTTGACTAAAGGTGGAAAGAAATACTTCATGACATCGACAAATGATTCCACGAGCTATTGCTATGTGTATATGTTAAATACTAAAGATGAGGCTCTAAACTACTTTAAAATCTATAAGGCAAAAGGTGAGAATCAACTTGAAAAGAAAACTAAACGAATCTGGTCAGATCATGGTGGAGAGTACTTCACGATTGAGTTTGATTCTTTTTGTGCGGAACACATTATAACTCATGAGAGGATGCCTCCCTATTCACCCCAGTCAAACGGGGTTGCCGAGCGGAAAAACCGTACTCTAACTGATTTGCTTAACACCATGTTAGATACATTGGGTTTATCCAAGGCATGGTGGGGGAGGCTATATTGACATCATGCCATGTCCTGGATAAAGTTCCAACAAATGATAATGAGATCAATCCCTATGAGAAATGGGCAAAGAGAAGGACAACATTCTCATACCTGCGTACTTGGGACTATTTGACGAAAGTCAATGTGCCGATCCCCAAAAAGAGTAAGCTTAGACCAAAGATCGTGGACTGCATTAATTTGGTCTACACTAAGAATAGTGTTAGCTATAGATTTATAGTAGTGAAATCTGAGGTACCTGACCAGAAGGTTGGTACAATTATGGAGTCTAAGGATGCTACATTCTTCGAGAATATTTTCCCCATGAGAGATATACAGAGCACTTCTAGACGGAAATCTGAGGAGACTCCTGAGCCTCCCATTCCCATGGAATATTATCAATAAACACATGATGAAAATCATGAGGAGGATGACGAGGAAACCCTTGGTAGGAGTAAGAGCTAAAGGACTGCAAAGACCTTTAGTGATGATTTCTTCGTGTACCTCGTGGGTGATACTCCCACTTCTATTTCAGAAGTGTATGCCTCTCCAGAAGCTGACTACTATAAGGATGTGGTCCATAGCGAGATGGATTCCATCGTGGCTAATGGGACATGGGATATCACTGAACGTCCCTATGGTTGCAAAACCATTAGGATGTAAGTGGGTCTTCAAAAAGAAGCTTAGGCCCGATGGTACGATCGAAAAGTACAAGGCTAGGCTTGTGGCCAAGAGCTATGAATAGAAAGAAGAGGAAGATTTCTTCGATACTTATTCACCTGTGGCCAAACTGACCACCATTCGAGTATTACTCTCATTGGTGACCTCGCATGGTCTTCTCATCCACCAGATGGATGTTAAGACGGCTGTCCTGAACGGAGAGTTAGACGAGGAAATCTACATACAGCCAGATGGCTTTGTGATAGATGGTGAGGAAGGAAAGGTGTGTACGTTGCTGAAATCTTTATATGGCCTGAAACAAGCACCTAAGAGCAACTCCAGCCGCGCCCCCAACAGGCCCTCCCCAGGCGTTTTTTCCGCGCCGGCGCCGAAAAAACAGCCCAGTCGCCCCCCAGAAGCCCGTTTTTCGCCGCCTCGGGCCGAAATTGGTGCCAACGGACCTAGGTAGAACCCGGCGCCCTGGGGGGCGCCTGGGGCGCCGACACAAGCGAAGAGGGGTGTGTGGGTCCGCCTTGTCGGCGAGTCGTGCGCCTCTTCCCGCTTTTCCCCCACTTCCCTCCCATTTGCCCCTTTCCTCCCGCCATTCTCCCTCCCGCTCGCCTCCCAGCCGGCCCCATGCCGCCGAAGAAGTACGCCGTCCCACATGCCGGGGCAACCGCGACTGCCTCCATCGCCCAACCGAAGAAGAGGAAGCCGAGGGCACCGCCGTCCAAGCCGCCGGGCATGCAAACGCCGATTGGAGGGTGGAAGTACAGCAACGGGAGGCCATCTCCACCGACCGGCGGAACAGTGCCCTCGCCAAGAAGGCCCGTGACAACGCGGCGTGCGCGGCTGCGGGCACCGTTGACCAGGCCGAGGCCGAGGCAGCTCACATAGGGATGATGAATCCCCCAGCAACCACGCGCAGTACGCGCCCTGGGGGTCGCCGGGCTATGCCGATGGGGACGCACACGGTGGGTTAAACCCCAATGTCGCTTTCCCCCATGGCCACCCGGCCCAGCGCACGCCCTCGCCCGCCTTCACCGGCGTGCAGTACCATCCATACAACTACTCGCCGCCCGCGTACGCGTCCTCCCCGATGCCCCCTCTCCGCCGTTGCATGCTGCCCTTCTCTCATCTAGGCCGCGCCGACGAGACCGACGCCGACATGGATGACATCATCGCGGAAGGTTTAGCCGCGGCTGTCGCGTCTCCCGGGTTCACCGCGGACGAGACAGTGGATCTCAGCGGCGGCATGGACGGCGAGCTCGGCTACGTCTATGGCGACGAGGAGCATGAGGAGCAGGACGAGGAGGACGAGGAGGAGGAGGAGGAGCCGGCGAGGGGGCGCAAGAAGAAGAAGGCACCGGCCAGGCCAGAGCCGCGCATCAAGTGGGCGTCCAAAGAGGAGGAATGCCTCACTGAAGCGTGGAAAGTTGTCTGCCTCGACCCGACCACCGGTGTGAACCAAAGCATCGAGACGTACTGGGCGCGCATCAAGGCCGAGTTCGACGAGCGCAAGCTCGTCGACCCCTACTTCAATGGCGTATACATGCAGCGCGGGGCGAAGGCGAAGGCGAACCATTGGGGGCGCATCCAGGGGGCGTGCAACAAATGACATGGGATCGTCGAGGAGGTCGTCGGTCGCCCGGAGAGCGGCGCCAGCATTGAGGATCAGGTATGCCACGCCGGTCTCCCGCCAAGGTGCCAAGAAGGGGAAACACACCGACGCGGCCACAGCTTCACGTGCAGGAGTCCATCCAGCAGTGCCTCGCTGACGCACAGGTCCGGGCCGCCCTTCGTGAAGAGAAGACCGAGGCGCGCTGGTCGGCCTTGATGTCGACCAACGTCGTCAAGCTCGACCTACTCCGGACCAACGTCGCCGTGAAGAAGAGGAACACCGACCTGGTTTTCCTGCTGGGCGGGGCGGACATGCTCTAGAGCACCGACGAGGCGGTCAAGGCGTGGTATAGGGCGCATGTTGGCCTCATACTGGACCAGCTTCCCTCAGCGACGCCGCCCACGCCCACAACGCCCACGCCCATGCCGCCGCCACCTCCATGCCCGACCGCTGATGCCGCCGAGACTGCCCGCAGCACAGAAGCCACGCCGCCAAGCACAGAGGCCTCGTCAAGCCCGCGCACGCCGACTCCGGCGACGTTGGAGGCCGACCTCGCCGCCTGATGCGAGCTTCCGTCCTTTCCTAATTTTTTGTACGCCAAACATTTAATCTAGCCTCCGATCTAGGCCGCTTGATCGCCAGATTGTGGCGTCTATTTTGGATGCGGGAACGACTATGTTTGAATTTTGCCGTGGCTGGGGGGCGGCTGGGGGCGTGACTGGGAGCTAGGCCGGCCCCAGGGGCCGAACTAGCGCCGACTCGCCTGCAGGCCGCGGTTTTTCTACGCCCTGGGGGGGCGAACGGCTGGAGATGCTCTAAGCAATGGCATGAAAAGTTTAATACAGCTCTGGCATCTTTTGGCCCTCGTTGTTAATGAAGCTGAGAAATGTGTATACTATCGCCATGGTGGGGACGAAGGAGTTATACTGTGCTTGTATGTTGATGACATACTGCTATTTGGAACTAACCTCAAAGTGATTGAGGAGGTAAGTCATTTTTATCTCAAAACTTTGAGATGAAGGACCTTGGTGTGGCTGATGTTATCTTGAACATCAAGCTACTGAGAGATAATGAGGGTGGGATTACACTTCTACAATCCCATTATGTTGAGAAGGTGTTGAGTCATTTTGGATATTCTAACTAGAAACCATCTCAAAAACCATATGATCCTAGTGTGTTGATTCGGAAGTTCGAACGCGCAACTAATGATCTATTGAGATACTCTCGAATTATTGGTTCACTTATATACCTAGAGAGCGCAACGCGGCCTAACATTATGGTTGCGGTGAGCAAACTAAGCCGGTTTGCTTCCAAACCAGGTGATGTACATTGGCATGCTATTGAAAGATTTCTGTGTTATCTGAAAGGTCCTATGAACTATGGACTTCACTACACCGAACACCCGTCGGTACTTGAAGGGTATAGTGATGCGAATTGGATCTGTGATGCTGATGAGATGAAGGCCATGACTGGGTATATGTTTACTCTTGGAGGTGGTGCTATTTCCTGGAAGTCTTGCAAGCAAACGATCTTAATGAGATCGAGAATGGAAGCAGAATTAACAGCGTTAGACACGTCTGGTGTCGAAGCAGGATGGATTTGAGATCTTTTGATGGACTTGCCATTGGTTGAGAAGCCGGTTCCGGCTATCCTTATGAACTGTGACAATCATACTATTACCACCAAAGTGAAGGATAACATGATGTCTAATAAACACATAAGAATGAGATTAAAAGCTGTCAGAAAATTAAGAAACTCTAGAGTGATAGTGTTGGACTATGTCCAAACGTCCAAGAACCTGGCAGATCCCTTTATGTAAGGGATATCACGTGTTGTGATAGATAATGCATGGAGAGAGATGGGTATGAGACCCATGTGAGTTGCCATGGTGGTAACCCAACCTATGTGATCGGAGATCCCGTGAAGTAGGACCTAGGAAACCAAGACTACTAGGGAAAAGCCTATACACAAGATCTTACCAGCAGCGAGTTTTATAATAAGGCGCTGCTGCAATTTATCAGTAGCGCGCTCCACCAGAACTCGCTGCTGAAATAAAAGTAGCAGTAGCGCGCCTCCACTAAGCCACACTACTGCTATAATTCCCATGACCCCGCCACAAAGCTAGTTATAGCAGCAGCGCGTTAACTAGAAGGGCTCTACTGCTAGGTAGTTTAGCAGTAGCGCCTTTACCTACACCGCGCTACTGCTAAAACTAGCTATCTTCCACCACCCACGCTCTCCTCTATCCAGTCCACACTCACTCGATCTCCCACTCAACCCCCCCCCCCCCCCCGCGCCGGTCCACCACCGCCGGCCTCCGTCGCCTAACCCTCCTCCCGCTGCATCATCGTCACCTCCTACTCCTTGCTGGACTTGGTACCGCCCTCCTCCTCCGTCCTCCCTCGACTCGCCGCCGGCCGGCCCCTCCTCGCTCCTCCCTTCCTCCTCCGTCCTACTCTCTCCTCCCTCCTCCAGTCGCCCCTCCTTCTCCCTCCTCCCTCCTCCATCTACAACCCATCCTCCCTACTACATTTTGATTTAGTAGGCTAGTTTATATGCAACATTTTGATTTAGTTCATATGATTTAGTTGATTTAGAACATTTTGATTTTGTTGATTTAGTAGGCAAGTTGATCTAGTTGATTTATAGAACATTTTGATTTAGTTGATTTATAGAACATTTTGATTTAGTTGATTTAGTATGCTAGTTGATAGCTCTGAAGATTTGGCACCACCTAGCTAGATCTTAGGATTATAATTGTCCATCAAATTGCTTCTCACAGAAGAAGAATCAAATTGCTTCTCACGGAAGATTTGGCATTTGGCTGTTGGTTCTATTCTAGAAGGTGTTAGTAAGCTATGAAAATATAACTGAAGAAGAACCAAAAAAAATCACATGCTACTGTTTTTCTTTCATGTGAAGTGGATCGTTAATCCTTTGCTCACATTGCTTTAGGAAAATGGCGCCACCACCACCACCATGTCGATTGTGCAAGTCAAGGTGCGCCAGCAGCCTTGCAACTGGCAAGCTGTTCGACATCTACTTCCACCCGAGTTTTTGTCATGCGGCGGTAAGAAATTATATGAAATGTAACAACTTTTTTATTTTTAGTGTTCGCATTACTGCATTGAGTCATTTTGCTTTTTTACACAAATCGTCCCATGCAATGTGAGGTTGAAATTCAACAAGCTGACAGGAGACACTGTGACATTTGAGGCTCCTGGGGGGGGCGTACACTATGGAGGTTGAGAAAGGACGCAATATTTTGCAGATTGGAGGTGATGGATGGGCCTGTTTCCTCACGTGCATGCGTCTTACTGGTGGTGAGTTGATCAGCTTCTCCTTCAGAGCAGAAAGACCCAAGCTGGCTGTCATTTATATCAACCTAGTGGAAGATGATGAAGATGACAAAGATGATGAAGATAATGAGGACCCAGTCGATGAAGATGATGAGGACCCACTTCATGAAGCCATCGTAGCTCAAAGAATGAGGTTGAGTGAGGAGGAGGTGTGCAACCTATGGGACATAATTCCGCCACATGCTGACTTTGTCGGGGTGCCATTCGTGACCCGCCTGACAAGTACCATGGTTGATCGACATGATATGGTATGTTATACTTACAAATGCAAATTATCCGATGATATGCTTAGTGTAGAGTCCAATGATATGTTGTGTGGAATCTAGTCGATGATATGCTTTAGTGTAGAGTTTGATCACATGCTTATTAGTGTAGAATCTAAGGAACTATTAATAGTGTAGATGATCCATATATACTTATTTGCAAGAGTATGTGCGAGGCTATTTATTAATTGATATATTTTTCTTATTCAAAAACTGGCAAAGAGCCTATCTGTGAGTTATGGTATCGAGCCTAATGAAGAAGGCTCAGCTGCACTATGCCTTACCGCAAGGGGCTCCGTCACAACCTGTACTTACCGCGTGGACACGGACGTTCGCACACACTTAAACTCAGTTGGGTGGAAGAGATTCCTCGATGGCAAGAATCTTCGTGTTGGATAGGCCAACCTAATTACTATCAGAAACACCAACCGCCCAGGCTTGAGGATGATGATCGTCTTCGATATCATCTAGAACTACATATGTGTGTGTGGCTATATCATCTAGAACTACATATGATGATCGTCATCGATATCATCTAGAACTACATACACTACAAAAAAAGACACATCCGTGACATTTTGGGCCGAATGAATTTTTTTTCGGTCATACTTATGACACTTCTATGACGATAATTGTGACAAAACCCGGTATCATCATAGATGTGGTGGGCTCCTACTTCTACGACAAAAAATCATGACAGAAAATAGGCTTTTCGTCCTGGGCGGGCCAGAGACGCAGCTGCATGACATTCTTTGGGCTGTCCATGACGGAAAAAACCGTGGTAGAAGTGAGGGCGAGGAAAATTTTGGCGAGTTCCCGGTTACGATGGGAGGTCGGGGATCGAGCGATGCATGTTTCTCTCGTACATGTACGCACGTGTGTGCGAGGCGTTGGCTCTAACTGAACCCGAGTGAGGCGTTGGGCTCTCACTGAACCCGAGCGATTGCACTGCAGGCTACACATTACTGAACCCGAGCGATCGGTCGATGGCTGTTAACTGAACCCGATTGAGCGATTCCTTTGTTGCTGCTAACTGAAGGCGATCGATGCTGCCTCTGGATGAACAGTGAGTGTTGCGGGGGGAGGGGGGGTTGGATGAACAGTGAGCGGTGGGGGTGGATAAACAGGACCCCATGGCGTTGCCTCTGGATGAACAGGACCCCGATCGATCGAGCCGGTTGGGGATGGATGAATAGGACCCCATGGAGGGCTGGATGAACAAGATGACCCCATGGAGGGCTAGATGAACAGTAGACGGTGGAGGGATGGATGAACAGTAGCCCGTGGAGGGGTGATTAAACAGGAGCCCGTGGAGGGGTGGTTGAACAGTAGCCGGTGGAGTAGCGTGCGGTGGAGGCTGGATGAACAGGAGCCAGTGGAGGCAAGATGAGGTCGATAGTGGATGAACAGTAGCCCATGGAGGCTAGAGGAGGTTGACGGTGGAGATGAACAGTATCTCGTGGAGTCCCGTTTTGTGGTACGCCACACCCCTCCTAATGAACAGGACCCCGGTTTCAACCGTAGCGCTCCAACACAAGTCCGTTTCGTCCATGTTGCGGTACGCCACACCCCTCCCGATCAACAGGACCCCCGTTTCGACCGTAGGAGGTCTGTTTCCTCCGTTTTGCGGTACGCCAGACCCCTCCCAATGAACAGGATCCCGTTTTGAACGTGGTAGGTCGAACACAAAGCCATTTCCTCTGTTCTGCGGTACGCCAGGCCTCGTTACCATCGCCTGTTCCGTCCACGCCCTCACAATGAACACGACGACGCATTCCGTTCCGACCCAACCGGTTGGCTCCCCATGAACATGATGACGACGCTGTTTCTCTGTTCCGACCCAGCCATGTACATGAGCTCTGGCCGTACGTATGCGCGAGTAGGCGTTCGAGACCCCGCCCGTATGTACACATACGTGGCCGTATTTTCGTTCTTGCACACTGGCTGTTGTACGTATGTGTACATGCTACGTGCGCGCCTCTACATCCACTAGTATGTATGTACACGTTTGCTACCAGAATGACAACGCTACGTACGCTTCGACCAGGTGGGTCCCAACTGTCAGGCACTTCCTTGCGTGCGAAGATGTAGCTGGTGGGTCCCAGCAGTCAGGGGGCGAATTGTTTTCTTTCGGACGCACTTCCTTGCGTGCGAAGATGTAGCTGGTGGGTCCCAGCAGTTAGGGGGAAATGTTTTTTTCGCGAAATACGGTGGCCCGTCCGGTGGGTCCCCGCTGTCAGGTGGAGGAACAATTATTTTGCGCGTAATAAGGAGGCACTTCCTTCACTACTAGAAAAAAGGTTGTTAGTGGCGCACCTGTTTTTGCTATTAATGACGCATTACAGGTGCGCCACTATTAACACGCCACTACTAACAAATAGCAATGGTGCACCTCTGGTTTGCCACTAGTATCTCAGATAATAGTGGCGCACCACACAGTGCGCCATTACTATGTCCACAAGTGCGCCATTAATATGCCTCCCAGGGGGCCATATTTACCTTGTGCTCTGGGTTACTAATAGCGCACTTTCATATAATGCACCACTGGTGTGTTTATTCCAGTACGCCACTAAAGTGCAATACGGTGAGCCACTACTATGAATATTTGGAATTGTTTTTTTTTTCTTTTCTGATATTTGCACAGGTTACAAAATACATTACTACATAGAATATAGACATCACAACATATAAACAACAGATTTATCGAATACAATAGAAGATTAGTCTCTGAATACAATTCATCATATTAGTCTCCGAATTCAAAATACCAAACAAAGTTAGAACATTACAAGTCTCGAGACCGCGAGTAGCGAGTTTGTCTTCACATTACAAGTCGATATCGATCATCTAAACTACCATCACATAGAAGAGAGCTGCGGTCATCACGATGAGCATCATCGCGATGAAACTGGTCTTCATCCGGTTCCTCCAACGCTCCCTCCTCTCCCCCGCTAGATAGCGCGCGTATCTAGCTTCCGCCTCCGCCCTAGTGGTCTACCCTTTGTAACTGTTACCGCTGAAACAGTGAACCTGTCTCCAACACTCCTCCCAGTCGTCGTAGACTCCGGGAACCTTACCTTTGTACACGACATACGACGACATCTCTATGCACTAGACAAACAAAACGTTAGTAGCAATTCACAAACAATACATAAGCAATATATAAGTATGCAACAAAAGGATCAGAAGAGAAAAGCAACACGTTAATAGCACGATTCGTGGTCCTACTAATAAATAGCATCGATTACATATAAGTTGAACGATTGTCCAAACTAAAGAGATATACAAGTTCATTAAAGTTTAATTACAATATGAGCTAATCGATATTTCAGAACTACATAGCATCACTACTTTCGACTCGACTCAGGGACTGGAGCGTGGATGAAGCCGCCGTCTATCGTGATGGTCATGAAATCACGGTCATTGTCAGCCTGCATTTGTAGCGTTGTTTCTATCTCACTGTTGGACGGTTGATATCTGAGGTAGAACTGCCCCGAGGTACGAAGGACATCTTGATGGATGATTTCCGCAAACTCTGACTGGATGCGAAAGAATTCTTGTCTGATGTCCACGTCCTGGATTGCCGACAAGCATGCGTCCCAATCTTTGAGATTATTTGGTAGCAGAAGGTGATTATGGTCCCGTACGATCGCCCGCATGTGATGGAGGGCATAGTAGGCATCCTTCTGACCGCCAGGTGGCTGCTTGACGCAGGGGAACGTCGTATTGTGGGTGAACACGTGATTGCCGTACCTACGAATTGGCCTGCTGAAGGTGCCTCCAGATCTGGCGTAGCCGGGGAGAGCTTCATCAAGAACTTTCTTGATATTTGTGTAGTCTTTCCTCGATTGACGGTCCAAATCGAAATATGTGGCCATGGAATATTTCGGGCTTAAGAGGATGAGTGTGCAAAGTGTGTCACTGCACAAAACACGGATTGTTAGAAAAAAAGAACGATCGAAATCTAAGAAATCATATGTTACGGGGTGGTTAAGGGATGACTTACTCGGAAAAGTAAGGCACGAGGAAGTTAGTAAGGCACGAGGAAGTTATCCTTATCTGGGTTTGCCAGAATGACGCCTTCGAGGTATGAACTCGCGACTTGCCGGTCCCCAGCGCTGCCCAAGATCTTGGCATGCATGCAGAAGGGGTCGACTATCACGATGTCTAGGGACTTATCTCTAATGATCCGCAAACTTAGCGAAAATAGATGAATGAAGGTGTAGTGCAGTGGATGAAGGTTAAACATAGCGAAGATGTCATCAAACCGCAGGACGATCATACCCCCGATGGTGCTATCGACAAAGCCCTTGCCCTCTAGCACCTTGGCCACGAAAACCGGGTATGCCACATCATTCTCGGAGAGATGCTGCTTCTCCAAAGAAAGAACACTATCATGCAGACTCCGCATAGCACCGGTTGCAGCATTGAGAAGATTAGTCGGTAGCATCGGCCTACCCGCCACATGCACCCTCCTCGAGATATCCTTAGGTGAAGGTGGCCCGTCCTGAGCACGGATCGTACTCGGTGCCGGCTGGCTTGCACCCTTGTTATTCTTTCTTTTCCTTCCCTTCTTCTTCTTCTCCTGCTGTAATGGGATCGAGTTCTGCTCAGAGACCACCTTCTTGAGTGTGTTGGGGCTGATAATATTTTGCACCTCGGCTATCTGAGGCTCACTGAAGGCGGCAGCTGGAGGCGTCTCCTGAGAACTGAACGCCAGATGATGCCTATAGCAATTGGGTTTCTCCGCGGTACCAGCTAGATCGCTGTCGTCTTTTGCAGGGTTGGGTTCTTGAGAAGGAGGCCCCAAGAATTCGTCACCGTACCCATGTTCGTTGAAGTACTTATCGACGTTGGTAAAAGTACCATCGTCGTCGTCGTCGTTCGGATCCTGTGCCATATGCATGTCTGGATCCTGTGCCATATGCATGTCCGGCATGTCCAGTAGCGTTGCAGCGGTCTTGCCATGGCTTGGCGCCGGCACAACTGGCGGTGTTATCTGTGGGGTACTGGGGTGGTGTCCCCCGCCCCCAAAAGAATCTGGCTCTTCGGCCAAAGCAAGGGCCAGCTTAAGCAGGCGCTAAGGGTCATGACATCATCTTCGTCGGCCCCAGCGGGTCAAAACGGAGGTAACAAGTCGTCGCAGCCCGGCAGCACCCGAACCAGTTGAACCCTATACACGGTGGGTGGCATCAGATTATCGTGGAACACGGGGTTGCCCGGTTGAACGATGCTGCCCTTGGCGACATCGATCAACTCGCCGCCCACGAAGTGCAGGAGAGTGCATGGAATGTCGGCGGCACCCTGAGGAAACATGTAGGGCGTCAGGGATGCCCAGTCAAAGGCAAGGAGATGAAGTCATCGATCGAGAGGCTTGGTTACCGTGATGGCGTCGAGCTCGGCTAATGTTGAGGCACCGCCAACGGCGGGCATGCAAGTGACGGAGGGGCCGCTTGCTGCCGAAGTGCCAGCCGGCGTATTCTTCCCACAACCGGGTGCATTAAGCTCCAATACCCGCGCCGGCGCCGGAGACACCAATATCGCCTCCGCCGTAGAAACCAATGGCGCCACCAGCGCGTTGTGCGAGTTGCTGGCCATGAAGCTGGGAATCAGGGGTGGCCCCTGTTGGCCGCCCGCAATCCACGCCTGCAGCCCCTCAATCAAGGTAGGCACAATGGCGATGATCATCGCTCCCAGTTGGTCTCGGACTTGCTCTTGGACCATCTCCGGAATCCGCACCACTTGTGCCTTGAGTTCTTGAACCTCACGCTCTTGGCTTTCCTAGCTGGTCTTTCTCTCCTTTCGCCCAGCGTTATAGTATTCCGACCATTTCGTGGACAAGCCTTTGCTGGCCAGACGACCAGTTGACGACGGCTTACTGAACTTATCCTTGTTTTTCATTATGTTCAACGCCTTATTTAAAGTGTTGTCCCAAGGGGAGCTCCGAGACGACCCCGCGCTACTGCTTTCAGTGTCCCGCGGAAGGAACATGAACCATTTAGAAATTTGGCTTCATTAATTAGAATGCAACCATATGGAGCTAATTACGCGGGGGTGTATTCCTTACCAGAACAAGCTCAAGCGCCTTGGTCTTCGGATCCATGGTAAGCTCCTTTGTTACCGGGTCCACCTTGTACCGGGCCCTGACATAGTTCCTGGTCTGCTTGTTATGGTATTTATCGAAGAGGGGCGGTAGGCCTTGCTCGGCACGCTCCGCATTCTCCTTGTCCCATATAGGTTCTGCCACTCTGTAACCGCCGGGACCGAGTTTGTGGACCCCTAAGTTCAAGTCCCGCATCTCTTTCCCCCACTGACTTGATTCCGCGGTTGCGTTGCTCTCGCACTTGATCTTGAACTCCTGGTAGTCAGCTTCGCTGATCGAAGGATTTGTCTCCTTGATCTTCTCATAACTATCACCTCTTAGAATCCTTCTCCTCATCGCGGCTCTCCAAGTAGCCAGGGCCGTGCTCATCTTCGTGAGGGCGGCACTGTTCACTTTATTCCCTGAGAGGCGTGTGTTTGCGACGTCACCGGAGAACTTGTATCATTCGTGCAGCTTCGTGAAGAGGAGGTTGCGCAAATTTCCTCGGTCACGATGCCTTAGGTTCTTAGTGTTGATCGAGACGGTGCTCCGGAGAATGCACCCGAGTTATCCCGAGTACCCACTGACTAATTCTTTGGGCGCCGTTGGACGCCCACTGGAGGACACTTCGGTAAATTCTTGCTTCAGGTGCCGAGCATGTTCGGGCGCCGATCCTTCCATTGCCTCCTCGGTTGGCTGCCATCTGTGTGTGTGCTGCCATCATCAGTGGTGGAATCCTTGACGGCACCATCAGTGGTGTCATCCCCGACGCCACTAGGGGTTGTGTAGTCGGGATTGGTGTCTTCCGCGGCGTCCTCATGGTGGTGAGGTTCTTTCTCCATCTCCCGGGACAGCTCCCAGAATTGCTTGCTCGAACCGCCGGCCTCATCGTTGTGGGCCATGTTCGCTCTAAATAGGAAAAATGTTTGGTCAAAAAAGTTGGTATTGTCAAGGAACAAAATCTCTAAGTTGACCAAATAACCTAATTCTCAAGGAATGTCGCCAAAAAGTTGGTTATTTTCAAGGAACAATTGAGAGATGTTTGTGATATTGCCTAGGTGTTTTGGGATGGAACCTGTTAGTGTGTTGTTGCTAAGGTCCAAGTCCCTTCCTAACCCCCTTCTTCTTGTCTCCTCTCACTATCTCTCTCACACACATGGCAAGCAAGGGTGTCTGAGTGTGTGAAAAAATACTAAACTAATCCAAGGGCTGAAAATTGATCATCTGTTTCAGATTGCAGTTTTCTTTCTTGGGGCTTCGGTGTGCGGTACAAAACTGAATTTTGGAAATCTACAGAAATTCTTATGTCGGTGGGAAACGACACCTATGGGATCACAAGAATCCCTACTACGGTTGCGGGGCGCGGGGTTGTGAGAAGAGCAGGATTAGTAATCAGCACAAAGATCGTTTACCCAGGTTTGGGCCGCGAGGATGCGTAAAACCTTAGTCCTGCTTGGTGGATGTATTGAGTGTTCTTGAGCTCTCGAACTAGCTATGGGTGCTGTGTGGTCCCAAAGAGCCGAATCCTTTTCCAGTGCGCCATGGGCCTCCTTTTATAGGCAAAAGGGGCTGCCACAGTGGCACACAGGAGGAGGAAAGGCCTACAGTGTTGCGAGCTTATCGCTCGTATTATAGGACAAGACACATTTAATGCGCGGCTTAGGTGTCCCTTCACTTTATCGGGGACGGGAGCGAGGCCCGTCCCGTCCGTCGCCGCTCCTCTTCGCTTTGACACGCGCCCTGGCCAGCGATGCATGCGGTGCCATGTAGGCAGGCAAGCAGCTGAGGTGGCACGATGGCGGAGCCTCCACAAAGATCTGCATGCCGCCACGCAGGTGTGTGCTGAGTTGGCCTGGAAGCCGCATGTTGCCATGCTGGTGCCTGCCTAGCTGGTTAGGCTGGCAGCTGCATGTGAACGGCGGTGGGGACTCGGTTGGTGAGGGCCTGGTAGTGGCCCCGCTGTCGCCTTCGGCAAGGGTCTTGCCGGGTGGCCCGGCAAGGGTCTTGTCGTGGCGCGCTGTCGCCCCCTCCAAGGATCCTGCCGGGGGTCTTGTGGCTTTTCCTTGGTAAGAATCTTGACGAGGATTGTTGCCCTCCAATCCTTATTCGATCTTGAGCATTCTTTGTCTTCACAAAGATCTACATGCCACCATGGAGGTGCCTCCTAAGCCCTGGCCCAACGTGGTTGTTGGCATTGGAGACCGTGGGCTCGAGGGTGGCTCGCTCCGCTATTGTGGGCAAGCTGCCCCGGCAAGGGTCCTTGCTGGGGAAACTTGCTTCGTCCATCCGATCTCTGTGGCCTTGGTCCTTGACGTTGCTTTGTTTGTCTCGTGCCTTCGGCTCTCTCCGGCTTCCCTCCTTTGCCCTGATATGCGTGGCCGTGGCGCGTGGCTCTGACTTCCTGTGCACAAGTAAAGGGGTCAAAAGGATAGCCCCTACTTTTGTACACCGGCATGTTAGGAATTGTCTTAGTCAAGAAGTGCTAGCAAATGGCTTAAATGTATCAGGTCCTACTCTAGTTTACTCCAGTTTGGGTTGCAGTAAAAATGCACCACTATGGAGTATCAGGTCCCTAGCAAAAATGCACTATAGAGCAAGCAATAATGCTACTCAAATTTTCACAGATTAAAGCAATACGGACTGCAAGCAATATTGCAAAATTATAGAGAACCAAAATTGCAAAATTCAATACTCCATAACATTACTGAAACTTTACTGTGCTTGGAACTATACTGAAACTTTACTCCATATATATATGATCATTTTTGTTTGAAAAGTTTCATTTAATTTTGTGTGGAGTAGTTTTAATTAAATAAAGTTTTTAATTGCTTGAGATGAGAGAAATGAGAAGAAGAGAGAAGGGCCACTGCTTGCAAGCACGGCTGCTTGCAAGTCCTACAGTAAATGGTTTCAGTTAAACATCTATTATTTATTTCATAAGAACAGCAAATCAACTACATCTGTCCTACATCACCCACTGTGTTGCCTAAAAAAGTCATGCTAAATACACATACATGTAGTTTATCGAGTGATGGACAAAAAAACAGTTGATCCTACTTAATTAAGTACTAAGATACCCCGGCCCATGCATTAGTCGCAAGTACCCCATATGTCCTATTTTTAGCAAAGTCATGCTAGAATTCACGGAAAATTTCAGCATGACCTTTGCTGAAAATAGGAGATATGGAGTACCCGAATTTGCCAGAACGGAAGTTAATCGATATTCTGGCAAACTCAAGGGCCTCTCGGGGTACCTGCAAAATCGTTATCCCACCCCTGCCCCGCTGCAACCCCGCAACACCCCACAATATCATCACGACACGATGGTCGGAGACAAAACCCAGCAATATACTTCTAGCCATGAAACCCTACCCTAATTCTCCTTTCTTCCTCTTTTTTCACTTAAACCTGCAAACATATATGATATAAACTCCAATAATTTTTGAATAAAAATAGTAGTAAGCAAGCAATTCATTTGACTAACTATTTAAAACAGTAGCAATCAAGCTGTTAATTCGTGGGAAACTAGAAGAGACTTGGTCTCTATCTCTACCATTTGGTGGCATGAATTAGTTAACAAGAAACAACAAACAACAAATAGGAAAAACTTGATTAAGGTTAAAATGTAGCATTCCCCTTACGGAAATGCCTTTGTTGTAGAAGCTAGCACTTAGGAGTTTGGAAACATTAGTCAAACCCCAACAGATTAAGTTGATCAAAGAAACAGTAGAAGAGAGCCAGCACTGCATAAATGGAGCCAATGGAAAAGTAACCAGCAAGGCGAAGAGGAACAAGTTCAATTGGCAGTAAGGAATAACCCAATATAGAAGTAAAGCCAGCAAAGTATAGATCAAAGCCAAACCAAAAGATCAACTCAAATTAGCACTAACTCCATGATTAGGGGATCCCTCAATTAAGCTTGGGTTATCACCACATGCAACCATCAGGACTAACCCGTATAACTAAGTCACCAGTAGATGATGTACTAAACCATACAAGAAATACCAATACAAGGTATTTAGATAAAGACTAGTATATATCAAACACAGAAACCAGCTTGAAAGAGAAACTATAATTTTATACCACTATAGGAACAAATCATGAACTACACAGAGTAATTGCAGTAAAGAGATGAATCAATGTATGTTGATAAATAAGAGAGTGACAGCTATATACAAATGAAGGACTATATCCTTTATAAAATAACAAAGAAACTATAGCACTTCTGCATATGAACAAATAGAACCAGCAACTTTGGATTTAACATGATTGTGAGGCCCATCTGAACATTGTTTGGTTCCTAAATTAATCCCCATTCTAAAAAAATCATCGCCATGCCTACACAGGAAGATGGACACTTGCTACAGAGCAAGAAGATGGACACTTGCTAATTTGACCAAAATCATATATCTTGCATCTAAATCGTTGGGTTCGGAAGTACGGGCAGGTGAGCTCAACCTCCTATCTTTTCATTATCTCTATTGTGCATGTCTATATACAATATGTTAGCACAACATAAATCATGAGCTGTCTAGTGAATTAGTTGACAATAAATCGTGAGCTGTCTAGTGAATTAGTTTTCTCCTATCCTAGTGAAAGTCCTAAAAGTGCCCTATCTCAAATGCTGGTACCATTACATAGTTACTATATAAGCTATATATACTGCTAAGTGAATGAATGGCCATGATTGCTTTTTTTTTTCTTGACAGTTAGGATCAATAGCATGGATGGTGTAGTAGCATTCAGACATGATTCTATTGCTCATAGAGGCCATATTTGTGTCTCTGAGTTTGCTTATCAAATAGGAGTACATATTTTGCTATTGTGAGTTTGCACATTAAAACACATTGGAAGGATAAATATCAGACAAATGAGCATGAAAGTTGGCCTCCTCAAATTATTGCTCTTTAGCTCTCCCTATTAAAGATCTAAGTATCTGGTTCACTAATTTAATATGATTTTGCAGGTATTGATTCTTCTCCAAGAAGGGTTACCAGGGGAGGAGGGGCATACAGAGGTAGGGCACAAAAGGACATGCAAATGTATAGAGGTGAGGAGGACCACCCTATAATATGTAAAATGCTTATACAAACATGTTCCCAGGCACCTAAATTCGAGAGGGATTTGACCTAAACCTAGCAAAAGAGAGAATAAGAGGGCATGGCCGAGAGGGAGGAGAGGAGGAAGAGAGGAGAAGAGAGGCAGAGGGAGGAGGGCAATGAAGATTACCTGACCATGATGAGGTGGTGGCCGGAGCGGATACGATGGAGGGCGGAGACGACGAGCTTGGGGAGGCGGGGATAGACGGCGGGGAGGTCGCGAGGTGCTCGGGCCTTCTCTCCTGGTGGACGCGGGCCTCTTTCTCCTAGTGCTCCGGCGGTGACTCCGGCGGCGGAGCAGGCGCGGGGGTCGTCGGGTGCGGGGGCTCGTCGGCAGCGGTGGAGCGGGCACGGGGGGCGAGGGGGATCTTGTGAGGGAGGGGCAGCGAGATGGACAGACCACGCCTACATGAGGGGGGAAGGTTAGCAATGGCGCAACATCTAGGGGTGCACCATAAGTACAGTGATAGCAATGGCGCACCTTCGAGGGGTGCGCCATTACTAACTTATTATTATTATTTTTAGTTGCATCTAATAATTTTTTAGAAAATGACGATCAAATTTGAAAACATTTATGAATGTGAAAAATATCATCAAATTTGTTATTTGAAAATATTTATGAATATGAAAAAAATATCATCAAATTTGTTATTTGAAAATATCATCAAATTTGTTATTTGAAAATATATGAAAAAATATCATAAAAATTGGTATACCAATGGCGCACCATCTAGGGGTTCGCCATAAGTACAGTGATAGCAATGGCGCACCTTCCAGGGGTCTGCCAGTACTAACTTTTTTAATATTATTTTTAGTTGCATCTAATAATTTTTTAGAAAATGATGATCAAATTTGAAAACATTTATAAATGTGAAAAAATATCATAAAATTTGTTATTTGAAAATATTTATGAATATGAAAAAATATCATCAAATTTGTTATTTGAAAATATCATCAAATTTGTTATTTGAAAATATCATCAAATTTGTTTTTATTTTATTTTTAATTGCATTCATTTGTGAATTGGTAAAACATTTATGAATATGAAAAAATATCATCAAATTTGAAAAAATATTCATGAATTCAAAACGTGCCCATGAAATTTAAAAATATTCATGAGTTCAAAAAATATCATCAAATAAAATTGGTATACCAGAATAAACATAAATACAAGAATAAACATAAATAAATATTCATGAGGACTAGAACAGAAGAAATATCATTTCAATATGTCAAAATACAATCGAGAAATGAAGACTATAATTTAAATACAATCGATCTTAGCTAGCTATCTTTTCACAATCTTCTTGCCCTTCTTTTTCGCAAATGGAGTTCTTCTCTTGAACGGATGTCCTTTATGTAGGGTGGTCCTTCTTCTTCTTGTGGTGTATGGCAATTCATTGTCGTTGTCATGTTCCATCTTTGGGTCGCCGTACTTGTCAAAGTCTTGCACATTGGCGACTCCATCCATTCCGATGATCTTCCTTTTGCCTCTCCTCACGACAACACGACTGGGCTTTGACGGGTCGGTAATGAAGAAGCATTGGTCCACTTGGGAAGCCAGTACCCATGGCTCATTTTTCACGGTGACGTTTGCGCCCGCAGTCTTGGATTTGGCTTCGGGTATAACCATGGTGGTGAAATACTGGTCTTCTTTTAGGATGCTCTTGGCCACTCTGACACAGAACATCGGGACCTCTCCATCATAGCTCAGCTCCCAGATCTCCTCGATCCTTCCTTAGTATCTGTCCTTGTCGTTACTGGTGTAGGATTCCATCTTTACCCCGAAGTTCTGATAACCATCGCCCTTCATGTCCTTTCCCTCGATGTAGAATGTGTAGTCGTTGATATCGTACGCCTCATACGCCATCAGGTTGTGATCGACGCCCTGTGACAAGGCGAATATGAATTGTTCTTCCACGGAAGAATCCTCATGTAAAGGGTACGACAGAAGCTTCTCCTTGAACCAATGCGTGAAACATGAGTTGCACTCTTTGATTATATCTCCGTCCGTCCTCTATTGGCCTCGGTCATTGTACGTCTTCTCAATAAAGGTTTTGTGCTCTACCACCCAAGGATCGACAACTTCTATGTGTTGTAGCACGACTAGGTTTGCTCTTTCAAAGTCGGCGAGTCGACCCTCAAAGTCGACATGCATTTTGCGTCGACCCTTGCGGTGACCCCATCCAGCGAGCCTACCGAGGTGCCTATTGATGGGCAGACCAATGGGGTTCTCGATGCCTAGATAATTCGTGAAGTAGGAGATGCACTCTTCGGTCAGAAAGCCCCTGGCTAAGCTTCCCTCTAGACCTGACATGCTGCGAATGTATCCTTTGATGACACCATTCATCCTTTCGAACGACATCATGCTGTGCAGGAACGTCGGCCCGAGTTGGATGATATCCTCCATGATATGGACTAGCAGATGCACCATAACGTCGAAGAATGCGGGCGGGAAGTACATCTCAATCTCGCATAGTATCACCACAATCTCTTCCTGTAGCCTTCTGAGTTGCCTCACGCCAACCGACTTCCGAGAGAAGACGTCGAAAAAGTTGCATAGGCCAAAAAGCATTTCACGGACGTCCGCATCCATGATCCCATGGATTGCAACTGGAAGTATCTGCGTCATCAGCATGTGACAGTCGTGAGACTTCATCTCGCTGAAGTTCTGCTTCGCTGAGTCTAGGTATCTGCTTATCTTCCCCGCATAACCGTAAGGAAGTTTTACTCCTACGAGGTAGGTGAAAAACTGCTCGATCTCCTCCTGACTTAGAGTGAAGCATGCGGGAGGGAAGTCATTTCTGATCTTCTTGGCATTTTTGCCTTTGCGACGACTTTCTGTGTCCTTCGCCTCATCATCATCATCATCATCATCATCATCATCATCATCATCATCATCATCATCATCATCATCATCATCATTATTATTAGCGTGAAGCTCCTCCCTAATGCCCATTGATTTCAAGTCTATCCTTGCTTTCGGCCCATCTTTGGTCCTCTCTGGCAATATGAGCAGGGTACCAAGCAGACTCTCGCACACGTTATTCGTGATATGCATGACATCAAGGCTGTGAGGCACACGGAGGATCTTCCAGTACGGCAAGTCCCAGAAAACAGACCTCGTTTTCCATACTTTCAGCAGCGGCTCTGGCGCCTTTCGCTTCCTTCCAGGCTCCGGGCACTTATGTATATGAACAAACAGAACCAACAACTTTGGATTTAACATGATTAGGAGGCACATATGACCAATGTTTGGTTCCTAAATTAATCCCCATTCTAAAAAAATCGTCGCCATGCCTACACAGGAAGATGGACACTTGCTACAAAGCAATAAGATGGACACTTGTTAATTTGACCAAAATCATATATCTTGCATCTAAATCGTTGGGTTCAGAAGTACGGGCAGGTGAGCTCAACCTCCTCTCTTTTCATTATCTCTATTGTGCATGTCTATATACCATATGTTAGCGCAACATAAATCATGAGCTGTCTAGTGAATTAGTTGACAATAAATCATGAGCTGTCTAGTGAATTAGTTTTCTCCTATCCTAGTGAAAGTCCTAAAAGTGCCCTATCTCAAATGCTGGTACCATTACATAGTTACTATATAAGCTATATATACTGCTAAGTGAATGACTGTCCATGATTGCGTTTTTTTCTTGACAGTTAGGATCAATAGTATGGATGATGTAGTAGCATTCAAACATGATTCTATTGCTCATAGAGGCCATATTTGTGTCTCTGAGTTTGCATATCAAATAGGAGTACATATTTTGCTATTGTGAGTTTGCACATTAAAACATATTGGAAGGATAAATATGAGGCAAATGAGCATGAAAGTTGGCCTGCTCAAATTATTGCTCTTTAGCTCTCCCTATTAAAGATCAAAGTATCCGGTTCACTAATGTAATATGATTTTGCAGGTACTGATTCTTATCCAAGAAGGGTTACCAGGGGAGGAGGGGCATACAGAGGCAGGGCACAACTGGACATGCAAATGTATAGAGGTGAGGAGGACCACCCTGTAATATGTAAAATGCTTATCCAAACATGTTCCCGAGCACCTAAATTCGAGAGGGATTTGACCTAAACCTAGCAAAAGAGAGAAGAAGAGGGCATGGCCGGGAGGGAGGAGAGGAGGAAGAGAGGATAAGAGAGGCAGAAGGAGGAAGGCAATGAAGATTACCTGACGACGATGAGGTGGTGGCCGGAGCGGAGACGACGAGCTTGGGGGAGGCGGGGATAGACAGTGGGGAGGTCACGAGGTGCTCGGGCCTCCTCTCCTGGTGGACGCGGGCCTCCTCCTCCTAGTGCTCCGGCGGCGACTCCGGCGGCGGAGCGGGCGCAGGGTCGTCGGGTGCGAGGGGTCGGTGGCGGTGGTGGAGCGGGCGCGGGGGGCGAGGGGGATCTGGCGAGGGAGGAACAGCGAGATGGACAGACCACACCTACATAGAGGACGGAAGGTTAGCAATGGTGCACCATCTAGGGGTGTGCCATAAGTACAGTGATAGCAATGGCGCACCTTCCAAGGGTGCGCCATTACTAACTTATTATTATTATTTTTAGTTGCATCTAATATTTTTTTAGAAAATGACGATCAAATTTGAAAACATTTATGAACGTGAAAAAATATCATCAAATTTGTTATTTGAAAATATTTATGAATATGGGAAAAATGTCATCAAATTTGTTAATTGAAAATATCATCAAATTTGTTATTTGAAAATATTTGAAAAAATATCATAAAAATTGGTATACCAATGGCGCACCATCTAGGGATGCGCCATAAGTACAGTGATAGCAATGGCGCACCTTAGAGGGGTGCACCATTACTAACTTATTATTATTATTTTTAGTTGCATCTAATAATTTTTAGAAAATGACGATCAAATTTGAAAACATTTATGAATGTGAAAAAATATCATTAAATTTGTTATTTGCAAATATTTATGAATATGAAAAAATATCATCAAATTTGTTATTTGAAAATATCATCAAATTTGTTATTTGAAAATATCATCAAATATCATCAAATTTGTTGTTATTTTATTTTTAATTGCATTCATTTGTGAATTGGTAAAACATTTATGAATATGAAAAAATATCATCAAATTTGAAAAAATATTCATGAATTCAGAACGTGCCCATGAAATTTAAAAATATTCATGAGTTCAAAAAATATCATGAAATAAAAATTGGTATACCAGAATAAACATAAATACTAGAATAAACATAAATAAATATTCATGAGGACTAGAACAGAAGAAATATCATTTGAATATGTCGAAATACAATCGAGAAATGAAGACTACAATTTAAATACAATCGATCTTAGCTAGCTATCTTTTCACAATCTTCTTGCCCTTCTTTTTCGCAAATGGAGTTCTTCTCTTGAACGAACGTCCTTTAGGTAGGGTGGTCCTGCTTCTTCTTGTGGTGTATGGCACTTCATAGTTGTCGTCATGTTCCATCTTCGGGTCACCGTACTTGTCAAAGTCTTGCTCATTGGTGACTCCATCCATTCCGATGATCTTCCTTTTGCCTCTCCTCACGACAACACGACTGGGCTTTAACGGGTCGGTAATGAAGAAGCATTGGTCCACTTGGGAAGCCAGTACCCATGGCTCATTTTTCGTGGTGACGTTTGCGCCCACGGTCTTGGATTTGGCTTCGGGTATAACCAAGGTGGGGAAATACCGGTCTTCTTTTAGGACGCTCTTGGCCCATCTGACACGGAACATCAGGACCTTCTCTCCAGCGTAGCTCAGCTCCCAGATCTCCTCGATCCTTCCGTATTATCTGTCCTTATCATTACCGGTGTAGGATTCCATCCTTACCCCGGAGTTCTGATAACCATCGCTCTTCATGTCCTTTCCCTCGGTGTAGAATGTGTAGCGGTTGATATCGTACGCCTCATACGTCATCAGGTTGTGCTCGACGCCCTTTGACAAGGCGAATATGAGTTGTTCTTCCACGGAAGAATCTTCATGTAAAGGGTATGACAGAAGCTTCTCCTTGAACCAACACGTGAAACATGAGTTGTGCTCTATAATTATATCTCCGTCCGTCCTCTGTTGGCCTCGGTCATTGTACATCTTCTCAATAAAGGTTTTGTGCTCTACCACCCAAGGATCGACCACGTCTATGTGTTGTAGCGAGACTAGGTTTGCTCTTTCAAAGTCGGCGAGTCGACCCTCGAAGTCGAAATGCATTTCGCGGCGACCCTCGTGGTGACCCCATCCAGCGAGCTTGGTGAGGTGCCTATTGACGGGCAGACCAACGGGGTTCTCGATGCCTAGATAATTCGTGCAGTAGGAGATGTACTCTTCGGTCAAAAAGCCCCTGGCTATGCTTCCCTCTGGACGTGACATGCTGCGAATGTATCCTTTGATGACACCATTCATCCTTTCGAACAACATCATGTTGTGCAGGAACGTCGGCCCAAGTTGGACGATATCCTCCACGATATGGACCAGCAGATGCACCATAACGTCGAAGAATGCGGGCGGGAAGTACATCTCAAGCTCGCATAGTATCACCACGATATCTTCCTGTAGCCTTCTGAGTTGCCTCACGCCAACCGACTTCCAAGAGATGACGTCGAAAAGGTGCATAGGCCAAAAAGCGTTTCATGGACGTGCGCATCCATGATCCCATGGATTGCAACTAGAAGTATCTGCGTCATCAGCACGTGACAGTCGTGAGACTTCATCCTGCTAAACTTCTGCTTCGCCGAGTCTAGGTATCTGCTTATCTTGCCCGCGTAACCGTAAGGAAGTTTTACTCTTGCGAGGCAGGTGAAAAACTGCTCGATCTCCTCCTGACTTAGAGTGAAGCACGTGGGAGGGAAGTCATTTCCGATCTGCTTGGCATTTTTGCCTTTGCGACGACTTCCCGTGTCCTTCGCCTCATCATCATCATCATTATTAGCGTGAAGCTCCTCCCTGATGCCCATTGATTTCAAGTCTGCCCTTGCTTTCGGCCAATCTTTGGTCCTCTCTGGCATGTTGAGCAGGGTACCAAGCAGACTCTCGCACACATTCTTCGTGATATGCATGACATCAAGGTTGTGAGGCACACGGAGGATCTTCCAGTATGACAAGTCCCAGAAAACAGACCTTGTTTTCCATACCTTCAGCAGCGGCTCTGGCGCCTTTCGCTTCTTTCCCGGCTCCGGGCACTCTTTCCAATTTTTCAACAGCTTGTCTATTTCCTCACCGCTCCTCGTACGCGGGCGTCTTTGGGGTTCGGTTTCACCATCGAACAGATCCTTGCGTTTTCTCCATGAGTCATCGTCGCGAAGCCACCTTCGATGTCCCATGAACACGGTTTTCGAAGACCCGGGATCTCTATCTAGCTGGCGATACGTTGTGTCATCCATGCACCTGACGCATCCAGAAATCCGTGGACCACTGAGGGAGTTCCGGACTAGGGGGTGTCCGGATAGCCGAACTATCATCATCGGCCGGACTCCAAGACTATGAAGATACAAGATTGAAGACTTCATCCCGTGTCCGGATGGGACTTTCCTTGGCGTGGAAGGCAAGCTTGGCGATACGGATATGTAGATCTCCTACCATTGTAACCGACTCTGTGTAACCCTAGCCCTCTCCGGTGTCTATATAAACTGGATGGCTTTAGTCCATAGGACGAACAACAATCATACCATAGGCTAGCTTCTAGGGTTTAGCCTCTTTGATCTCGTGGTAGATCCACTCTTGTAACACACATCATCAATATTAATCAAGCAGGACGTAGGGTTTTACCTCCATCAAGAGGGCCCGAACCTGGGTAAAACATCGTGTCCCTTGTCTCCTGTTACCATCCGCCTAGACGCACAGTTCGGGACCCCCTACCCGAGATCCGCCGGTTTTGACACCGACATTGGTGCTTTCATTGAGAGTTCCTCTTTGTCGTCACCGATAGGATCGATGGCTTCTTCGACCATCATCAACGACGCAGTCCAGGGTGAGACTTTTCTCCCCGGACAGATCTTCGTATTCGGCGGCTTTGCACTGCGGGCCAATTCGCTTGGCCATCTGGAGCAGATCGAAAGCTACGCCCCTGGCCGTCAGGTCAGGTTTGGAAGTTTGAACTTCACGGCTGACATCCGCTGGGACTTGATCCTCGATGGAGTCGAGCCACAGCCGAGCGTGCTGCACTGTCACGGCGAGCATGATTTAGCTCTGCAGCCGGACAGTACCCTAGAGGCCGCACTGGAACCCGCTCCGATCTTCAATTTGGAGCCGGCTGCGTAGATCAAGGACGGATGGCTAGACACCGCCTCGGGGGCTGCAACCTTTACGGCGATAGAGCCGAACACTGATCTTGTCCCTCATAAAGCTCGCGACTCCGAGGTGCCCGACTCCTTGCCGGACTTCGAACCTCCCACGCCCCCTCCAATCGAATTCGATTGGGCGCCGGTCATGGAGTTCACCGCAGCGGACATCTTTCAACTCTCACCTTTTGGCGACATCTTGAGTTCGCTAAAGTATCTGTCGTTATCAAGAGAGCCCTGGCCGGACTGCGGTCAGGACGATTGGGATGCGGACGACAAAGAAATTCAAAGCCCACCCACCACCCACTTGGTAGCCGCTCTCGACGATCTAACCGACATGCTAGACCACGACTCCGAAGACATCGACGGTATGGACGACGATGCCAGAGACGAACAAGAACCAGCGCCTACCGGGCACTGGAAAGCCACCTCATCATATGACATATACATGGTGGATATCCCAAAGGATGGGAATGGCGAAGGAACAGAGGAGGATGACCCCTCCAAGAAACAGCCCAAGCGCCGGTGTTAGCGGCGCCGCTCTAAATCCCGCCACAGCAAGAATGAAGATTCCGGCACCGGAGATAACAATACACCGGACAGTGCCGAAGACAACCCACTCCAGCAAGATCCAGCGCAGGAGGATGGAGACGCCAGCCCTCATGAGAGAGTGGCAGAAGAAGAGGTAGAGGATTATATGCCTCCCTCCGGAGACGAAGCAAGCCTCGACGACGATGAATTCGTCGTGCCCGAGGATCCCGTCGAACAAGAGCATTTTAAACACAGGCTTATGGCTACGGCGAACAGCCTCAAGAAAAAGCAGCAACAGCATAGAGCTGATCAAGATCTGCTAGCCGACAAATGGACTGAAGTCCTCGTGGCCGAAGAGCATGAGCTCGAACGCCCCTACAAAAGCTACCCTAAGCGCAAGTTGCTCCCCCGATTAGAGGAGGAAGCGTATGAACCCGCATCACCAGGAGACAATACGGCTAACCGACCACCCCGTGGTCGCGACAGAGAGGCCTCTAAGCCCTTCACTAGACCCGTACCCTGGCACCGCTTGAAAAGCACAAGGCCACAGGGGAATGCTCTGGACTTGCGAGATATATTGGAGGATAAGGCAAGACAATCAAGATCAATCTACGGATCGCGTGGGAGCCCCACGGTATGTGACAACAACCGTCACGCCGGACACAGTAAGTCCGGCCGGGCCGAACAGAACAGACAAAGCTCTTTTGAGCTCCGTCGTGATATCGCCCAGTACAGAGGCGCCGCACACCCACTATGCTTCACAGATGAAGTAATGGATCATCAAATCCCCGAAGGGTTTAAACCCATGAATATCGAATCTTACGATGGCACAACAGACCCCACGGTTTGGATCGAAGACTATCTTCTTCACATCCACATGGACCGCGGTGACGATCTTCACGCCATCAAATATCTCCCCCTCAAGCTTAAAGGACCAACCCGGCATTGGCTTAACAGCTTGCCAGCAGAGTCAATTGGGAGTTGGGAAGACCTGGAAGCCGCATTCCTCGATAACTTCCAAGGCATGTATGTGCGACCACCAGACGCTGATGACCTAAGCCACATAATTCAGCAGCCAGACGAATCGGCCAGACAATTCTGGACATGGTTCTTAACCAAGAAAAACCAAATCGTCGACTGTCCGGATGCGGAGGCCCTCGCAGCCCTCAAGCATAACATCCGCAACGAGTGGCTCGCCCGGCACCTGGGACAGGAAAAGCCGAAATCCATGGCAGCCCTTACATCACTCATGACCCGCTTTTGCGTGGGTGAGGACAGCTGGCTAGCACGCAGCAACAACCTTAACAAAAATTCTGGCAGTCCGGATTTCAAGGACCGGAATGGCAGGTCGCGTCGTAACAAAAGAAAATGCCGCATCAACAGCGAAATAGTGAGGATACGGCAGTCAATGCCGGATTCAGAGGCTCTAAACCCGGTCAGCGGAAAAAGCCATTCAAAAGAACTGCTCCGGGTCCGTCCAATTTGGACCGAATACTCGACCGCTTGTGCCAGATACACGGCACCCCCGAAAAGCCAGCTAACCACACCAATAGGTACTATTGGGTATTCAAGCAGGCAGGCAAGTTAATTGCGGAAAACAATGACAAAGGGCTGCATAGCGATGACGAGGAAGAGACCCGACCGCCGAACAATAGAGGACAGAAGGGTTTCCCCCCACTGGTGCGGACGGTGAACATGATATACGCAACGCACATACCCAAAAGGGAGCGGAAGCGTGCACTCAGGGATGTATACGCGATGGAGCCATGTTGCCCCGAAGTTCAATCCATGGTCCTCCTGCCCGATCACTTTTGACCGAAGGGACCACCCCACCAGCATCCGCCACGGCAGATTCGCCACCTTGGTTTTAGACCCAATCGTCGATGGATTTCACCTCACCAGAGTCCCGATGGACGGCGGCAGCAGCCTGAACCTGCTCTATCAGGATACAATGCGCAAAATGGGCATAGACCCCTCAAGGATTAAACCTACCAAGACGACCTTTAAAGGCGTCATACCAGGTGTAGAAGCCAATTGTAGAGGCTCAGTTACACTAGAAGTGGTCTTCGGATCCCCGGATAACTTCTGAAGCGAGGAGTTAATCTTCGACATAGTCCTGTTCTGCAGCGGCTATCATGCCTTGCTCGGACGTACCGCGTTTGCAAAATTCAACACGGTGCCGCACGACGCATACCTCAAGCTCAAGATGCCAGGCCCTCGAGGAGTCATCATGGTCAACGGAAACACTGAACGTTCTCTCCGCACGGAGGAACATACAGCGGCTCTCGTGGCAGAAGTGCAATGCAGCCTCTTAAGGCAATTCTCGAGTCCGGCCATTAAGCGGACGGACACAGCTAAGCGCGCCCGGTGTAACATTCAACAAGACCACCTAGCACGTTCTGAGCACGCATAGGAGTGCGGCCCCAACCCCAGCCCCTGCAAAACGTCCAAACAGGTCCTTCGCGTACACCATTACGCTCTGAAGATACCATGGGCATGGGGAGAGGGGCACGACCATAATAAGCCCAGACTGCGGCTCAACCACACCAGGGGCTCTCAAGTGTGTCGTTCTTTTTTTTCTTTTTACCTTTTATTTTTTACCCACAGGACGCCATTCGTCAGAGGCCCTGTTCGGCAGCAGATCTGCCGAACTCACGATGCAACAGCCAGGGAAGGATAAAGGCTACAACGAATATACAGGTGGTCTCCATTACAAGCATTTTTGTACACCAGTCCGCAGCCTACCCCTGGAGGGGGACATGTTTAACAGTCCCATCCCTTGCTTATCGCAGTATTTGTATCGTTTTGCATTCATAGCAGAACTTATTGAATAAAACAATGCAGCACCTTTTTGCTTATAATTGCATTTCTTTTTCATACATATGTTCATTTACAACATGTCGCATCCGTACACTTTGGTACGGCTAAAAACACATCAGGGGCTTATGTTTCCCGTAGCATGGTGTGATAAGTCCGAACACTTTCACAAGTGCGGCACCCCGAACTTATAGCATTATATGCATCGGCTCCGAATCATGTCTTGGGTCAATAGTTGGGTTTGCCCGGCTCCCATGTTTTGGTACCTTACATTCCGTTGTATCGGCTAAGGTAGCACTGGGAGAACCACTGCGATTGCGCCCCAGTTGAGCTGGGTTAACGCCTCAGTGGAGAAAGCTAAAACTGACCATCATGATGAGGCGAGAGCCGGTCGCTGTTCGAGAGGTTTTTGCGAGTCCTTAAAGACTTATGCCGCTTAGAGCGAGGAGCCGGATCTTGTCCGGCCTAGGCGTGGATAGCGCCCCAAATTCGGCCTTCCGAAGACTAGGGGCTTTGCCGAAATTTAAAATTATAGAATTCTATGGCTAAGTGAGAGTGTTCAAGCATTATAAGTCCGGTTGCCTTGTTCGCTGTGTTGAGCGCCTCCTTAGATGGACCCAAAAATGGGAACAAGAGTGCTCAAGTTTATCCCGAACACCCCAGCACTCGTGGCATGGGGGTTGAAGCCGACGACTTGCCATCTCTCAGATTGGATAAACAGCTGCACAGAAGGTAATATTTTAAATTAACAAGCGTTGCTTAGCGCATATGAACTAAGTTTTCAGCGCACAGGATAACAAAATGCGATTCTACTCAAAAATTACATCTTTGGAGCACTCCCCCGCAATAGTGCGGGCGCCCTTCAGCACACTCTTATAATACATCTCGGGCGTGCGGTGCTCCTTGCCCTCTGGTGGCGGGTCCGTCACAAGCTTCTGGGCATCTATCTTGCCCCAGTGCACCTTTGCGCGGGCAAGGGCCCGACGGGCACCCTCAATACAGGCGGAGTGCTTGATGACTTCAACCCACGGGCACGCATCCACCAGCCGCCGCACCAGGCCGAAGTAGCTCCCAGGCATGGCCTCCTTAGGCCACAGCCGAACTATGAGGCCCTTCATGGCCTGTTCGGCCTCCTTGTGGAGCTCGACCAGCTGCTTCAGCTGGTCGCTAAGGGGCACCGGATGTCCGGCCTCAGCATACTGAGACCAGAAGACCTTCTCCGTCGAGCTCCCCTCCTCGGCCTAGTAGAATGCGGCAGCATCGGACATGCTGCGAGGAAGATCTGCGAACGCTCCTGGAGAGCTCTGAATTCGGGTAAGCAACAGGTAATTAACACTCACATGCTTACTTTGCATGAAAAATGCCTTACCCGCTGCTATTTTCTTCACCACCTCAATCTCCTGGAGGGCCTTGTAGGCTTCGGCCTTAGCGGCTTTGGCAATCTCAAGAGCCGTTGCAAGCTCAGACTCTCGAGTCTTCGAGTCACGCTCCAGGCTCTCAGGTTTTTTCACGAGATCCTGGAGCTCTTGCTGTACCTCCGCCACCCGCGCCTCCTGCTTCTCTCGCTCGGTGCGCTTCGCGGCCGCATTGCATTCGGCCGTGGCCACCGCCTCTTTCAGGGTCGCCACCTCGTTAGTGGCCCCTGCAATACCCACGTTATCCTTGTCATTCTTTTTGCAACCAAAATCCTTTTCTGTAAGGTACAATTTTACTCAGGTGTTACTCACCTTCCTTGTCCTCGAGCTGCTTCTTGGCATGGCCGAGCTCGTTCTCGGACCGCTCGAGGTTTTCCTTCAAAGTATTGACCTCTGCAGTCAGTGCGGCAGAGGTCAGCAGCACAGCCTGCAATCACATATTGACATATTTTTTAACTCCTGCCTATATCTTTTTAGATCCTTTATCCGGCTTTTCCTTCCGAACACCGAACCGAGCATCAGGGGCTACTGTCTATGCGGTACTATTTTTTACATATTGAAATTCTTACCTCAAAGCCTGTTAGAAGGCTGCCGCAGGCTTCGGTCAGCCCGCTCTTGGCGAGCTGCACCTTCTGAATCACCGCACTCATAATAGTGCGGTGTTCCTCTTTGATGGAGGCGCCGTTGAGCGCCTGTAGCAAGTTATCCGGTACCTCCGGTTGGACGAAGGCAGCCGGCGTCACGGTCTTTCCCTTCTTACGAAGGGGTCGCCCGCCGGACTCCGGAGCCACTGTGGGTTCTGGGGCTAAGTTCGGTGCAAAGTCCGGGAGGTTGTCCTGTGACACCTCCGGGGCCTCCGCCTCCTGGTGGGTCCCTTCCTGGGATCCCACCTCGGCTTCATCCACGGTGTGGGGGGTGGAGGCAGTCGGAAGGGAATCCATATCCGACGCACCTAAGGACCTGCTCGACGAAGCGGGAAGATCATCCTTGGGCGGACTGCAGGGTTATATGCGGCATTAAAAATACATTATGTGGCGAAAAGGAAAAACCTTGAAGTTATTCGGGAATCCGGGTACTTACGATCTCGCCAGGGGCTTGGCCCTTGGAGGCCAGTCCTCGTCGTCGTCACTGGCGTTGGCGGAGCAGTCCGGGGGAAGAGTTTTTCCCTTCTTGGACCCCTCGGCCTCCCTTGTTGGGGAGGCCTTCCTTTTCTTCCCTCCCCCTGCTGGGGGAGAGGCTTTTTTCCTCTCCTCCTCGCCTTGATGGGAGGAGTCGGCCTCGGATTCATCATCCGATAGCACTTGAAAGAGGGAACTCTTCCGAGTCCCCGTGGCCTTCTTCTTGGTCTTTTCTCCGGCACCACGTGGGGTGCCGGAGCCAGCAGCCCCGTCAGGGGGGCGTCCGCTGGGTCCTCTGGCAATGGGGCCGGACAGATAGTCCGTTCGGCCTTCGCCAGCCAGTCCTGTCAAAGGTAAAGGGAGTTTAGATCCCGCATAGAATCAAACTATGGAAAACAAGTGGCAAATCACTTACCTCGTCAGCTGGACGCTGCGAGCGGAATCCGCGATCTTCGGTAGCGGATGCGGGAGCCTCGGCGCCTTTGAACAACACCTTCCAGACATCTTCGTACATAGTGTCGAAGAGCCCGCTCAGGGTCTGGTGCTGCGCCGGATCGAACTCCCACATGTTGAAGCCCCGTCGTTGGCACGGGAGAATCCGGCGGATGAGCATGACCTGGACTACGTTGACAAGCTTGAGCTTCTTGTCCACCAGCTTCTGGATACAGGCTTGGAGTCCGGTCAGCTCCTCCGAATCCCCCCAAATCCGGCCACTCTCTTTCCAGGAGGTGAGCCGTGTAGGGATGCTGGATCTGAATTCAGGGGCCGCTGCCCAATCAGGGTCACGCAGCTCGGTGATGTAGAACCACCCCGAATGCCACCCCTTGATGGTTTCCACGAAAGTGCCCTCCAGCCACATAACGTGGGACATCCTGCCCACCATGGTGCCTGCGCACTCCGCTTGGCTTCCCTTCACAACCTTCGTCTTGACACTGAAGGTCTTGAGCCACAAGCCGAAGTGGGGCTGGATGCAGAGGAAGGCCTCGCACACGACGATAAACCCCGAGATGTTGAGGATGAAATTCGGGGCCAGATCATGGAAATCTAGGCCGTAGTAGAACATGAGCCCCCGGACAAAGGGATGAAGTGGGAAGCCCAGTCCGCGTAGGAAATGGGGAAGAAATACTACCCTCTCATGGGGCCTGGGGTTGGCGACGAGCTCTCCCTCATCGGGGAGACGATGCGTGATGTCGCTGGACAAATATCCGGCGTCGGGCAGCTTCTGGATCTGCCCCTCCGTGACGGAGGAGGCCATCACTTGCCTCCTGCTCCGGACATAGTTGGAGAAGGTTGAGGTAAGAAGTGCGGACTTGGGCGTTGGAGCTCGAGTTCGTGGAGATGGATAAGCCAAGGAGGAAGAAGGCGCAGGTAAAAGGGTCGGATCTTTATCCCCTTATATGGGCGGACAAAAACATGTGTCCCCACCGGCCTGGTAAACCTCGCTTATCTCCCAAGCGTCACAATCAATGGCGCGGTTGGGTTACCCACGTCCGTATTGATGGGAATCCCGGAATAAGGGGAACACGATCTCTGCTTCGACAAGACGTGCCAAGGAAACCGCCTCGCTAAACACGCGGAGGTGGAACAATAAAAACAATTCAAGTAAAGGCTTGGTAATGGTGTGACGTCACGCCACAGAATACGTCAGCAGATCGAACTTGTGTGATATTATTCTCTCTACGGTGGTATGTGAAATTTATTTTGCAGAGCCGGACACTATCCTGGTGTTCACACTCTTCTATAAATTATTCGGAGGAAGAACCCGCCTTGCAATGCCAAAGACAACATGCACGCCGGACTCGTCGTCATTGAAGCGTGGTTCAGGGGCTACTGAGGGAGTTCCGGACTAGGGGGTGTCCGGATAGCCGAACTATCATCATCGGCTGGACTCCAAGACTATGAAGATACAAGATTGAAGACTTCGTCCCGTGTCCGGATGAGACTTTCCTTGGCGTGGAAGGCAAGCTTGGCGATACGGATATGTAGATCTCCTACCATTGTAACCAACTCTGTGTAACCCTAGCCCTCTCTGGTGTCTATATAAACCGGATGACTTTAGTCCATAGGACGAACAACAATCATACCATAGGCTAGCTTCTAGGGTTTAGCCTCTTTGATCTCATGGTAGATCCACTCTTGTAACACACATCATCAATATTAATCAAGCAGGACAAAGGGTTTTACCTCCATCAAGAGGGCCCGAACCTGGGTAAAACATCGTGTCCCTTGTCTCCTGTTACCATCCGCCTAGACGCACAGTTCGGGACCCCCTACCCGAGATCCGCCGATTTTGACACCGACAACCACCTGCCTCACGACATATCTGTAACCGAGATAGTCGTGCATCGTCGTGAGTAGTGCGGCTCTCATAGGGAAATATTCTTTCCCTGCAGCGTCCCACGTATTAGCTGGCGTTTTCCACAGCGTGTCTAGCTCCTCTTTCAGCAGCCTCAGATAAAGATTGATGTCGTTCCCTGGTTGTTTCGGCCTTTCAATTAGCATGCTCATGTGAATGTACTTCCTCTTCATGCACAACCAGGGGGAAGGTTGTACATCCACAAAAACACAGGCCAGGTGCTATGTGTGCTTCTCTGGCTGCCAAATGGATTGACTCCATCGGTGCTCGCGCCCAGCATGATGTTCCTTGGATCGTCCCCAAATTATGGGTGTTTGAAGTTCAACGCTTACCACTGGCTCGCATCCTTAGGGTGACTCAGCATCTTGTCTTTTTTATTTATCTCCGGATCATTTCGGTCATCTTCTCGGTTCTTCTCCTCCCTATTCGCGTGCCAACGCAGGAGCTTTGCTACCTTAGTGTCCGCGAAATACCGCTGCAGACGAGGAGTGATCAGAAAGTACCACACCACTTTTCGAGGAGCTTTCTTTCTCTTCTTGTATCGAGTGACACCGCACACCGGACATATGGTAGACTCCGCGTCCTCGTCCCGATAAATGATACAATTGTTCATGCACACATGGTATTTCACGTGCGGTAAATCCAGAGGACACACAATTTTCTTCGCCTCCTCGAAACTGGTCGGGCACTTGTTCCCCTTGGGAAGACGTTCGTGCTAGAATGACATGTTCTCGTCAAAGCATGCGTCAGTCATTTTGTGTTTTACCTTCATCTCCAGAGCCATGAGCGTTACTTTCAGGCGGGTATCCTCGGGCCTGCATCCTTCATACAATGGAGTAACCGCGTCTATCTCCAGTTGATCCAGCTTGGCTTTCTCTCGGGCGGCAGCTCTTGCGTTATCCGTCTGCTTGAGAAGCAGCTCTTGAATATGAGGGTCCTGCACCCAGCCCATTGATGGTCCATCGTCGTCTGCTCCGACATCTTCACCTTCATGATCATGACCTTCGTCTGCTCCGGCATCTTCCTCATCATCATGTCCGGCATGTTCTACATGATGACTGTGTACTGCATCTACTTCGTGATCATGTCCTGGAGATTCTTCGTCTTCTCGCTCGCCCTCGCCGCGGTTGTCTTGCTGCCCTTCCTCATTTCTTGCCCGGCCCCCATGGACGACTTCATAATCATCTTCATCACCCTGCCACTGATAGCCATCCATGAAACCATGCAAGAGCAGGTGCTCCCCGCACCTGTACGGAATCCGGGTCCATAAGGTTCTTCAGCTTGCATCTTCGACACGGACATCTTATCTCCATCTTGTTCTTTTGAAGCATCTCAGCCTTCGAGGAGCTCAAAAACCTATTCACGATGCCTTCGGTCGTTGTGCGGACCATGGTCACCTGCGGGGTAGAGCTAAACAATATTTTAGAACCAAATTTTTTTTGGCATGACGTTGCCTAAAAATAGGACCAAAAAGAATGCATAGTGCCAAATTCTCGCCGAAACGGAAATGAATCAACATTCCGGTGAAATATTGGCAACTATCGCATTTCACATACCGGTACCTGGAAACACAAACATATGCAACACCACAAACATACATAGATCGAGGCCATAAAAAGTGCATGTGCACGTTGTTGGAGGGAGAAAAAAGTAAATCTACAACATAAAGAAAGCTTTCCCCTTACTTACCTATCAAAAAAAGGAAATTTAACCACTTAATTTGGGTGAATCTATGGTGCAAATGAGGTGAGGAGGAGGATGCACCCGAGACAAGCTTGGAGGAGGAGGTGAAGAGAATGAAGTGGGGAAAGTGAGTGTGGTAGGTGGCTGTCCAAAATATCTAGCTGCTCTCAGGTTACCAATGGCGCACCACCTAACAATGCGCCATTAGTAACCCTGGTTACTAATGGCGCACCTGTTACGTCGTGTGCCATTACTAGTTTTGCAAAAAAAATATAAAAATATAAGGTTTAGTAGTGGCACCGTGGTTGTGGTGCGCCATTACTAGTTTGAACTAGTAATGGCGCACTGTACCCTGGTGCGCCATTACTAGTTTTGAAAAAAAAGTAAAAAAATATTAGTAGTGGCGCAAAGAGTGTGTGGTGCGCCATTACTAATTAAAACTAGTAATGGCGCACTAGACCCTAGTGCGTCATTACTAGTTTTGGAAAAAAAGAATTTTTTAGTAGTGGCGCACCATGGGTGTGGTGCGCCATTAGTGTGATGGACACTAATGGCGTACCTACACATGGTGCGCCGCTGCTATATAGCAGTGGCGCACCAAATATGTGGTGTGCCATTAATGTGCATATTAGCTATAGCCCTTTTCCTAGTAGTGCTTGCTGCGGCAGTGGACCCAGCTGTCAGCCTCTCTACATACAGTCCACGTCCGATGGAAGCCGTTCCTTGACCACGTTGACCACGCTGCACCGAGAGCACCAGGGTGGTGGACAATGGGGAGGCCTAGGAAGGGGACGATGCGGAGCTGGGGAAGACGCAACAGTGGATGCCCACGCGTAGAGGAGTATGAGGGTCCACTGGTTCGGCTGCGGTGTGAGGTTGCCGTCGCCGCAGAATAACAAGGGGTGTGGGTGAGTAGAAGGATGGCCTGGCCAGCGGTGGGAGTAGTATGGGGGCGGTGAGGCCTCCGCGGCAGCACAGCCGGCCAAGGGAGGCAGGAGCAGGAGGCACGACCGGCGCTGCTTTGGGCGGCTGGAGCAAGAAGACCGGAGGTTGAAGAAGGACTATGGCTGTTGGATGGACATCATATGGTCACTGGAGTATTGACTAAGTTGACAAAGCACTCCATCCTCTTCAACTTAGTAGGCCCACAAGTCAGCCACCCACTATGGTGGGTCCCAGCTAGCAGGGGGTGTTCATTTTTTTATGCATACTAAGGAGACACTTCCTTGCCTTCGAAGATAGAGCTGGTGGGTCCGACCTGTCAGTGGGGGGAACATTTTTTCGTGAAATACAGAGGCCCTTCCGGTGGGTCCCAGATGTCAGCTGGAGAAATCATTATTTTGCACGTAATAAGGAGGCATTTCCTTGTGTGTGTCCGTGGACCCAGCTGTCAACCTCTCCACGTACAGTCCACGTCTGATGGAAGTCGTTCCTTGACCACATTGACCATGCCGCACCGAGAGCACCAGGGCGGTGGACGACGGCAAGGCCTAGGAAGGGGACGACGCAGAGCCGGGGAAGACGCGGCAGTGGATGCCCACGCGGAGAGGAGTACGAGGGTTCACTGGTTCGGCTGTGGTGTGAGTCTGTCGTTGCCGCAGGGCCTGGCTAGCGGTGGGAGTAGTAGGGGGCGGTGAGGCCTCAACGACAGCACAGCCGGCCACTGGAGGCAGGAGTAGGCGGTCTCGTCGGCGCTGGTTTGGGCAGCTGGTGCAAGAAGAGTGGCACTTGAAGAAGCAGCAAGACCGTTCGATTCAAATCCAACGGTTACTGCTGCTACAATTGTTTGATGACTAAGTTGACAAGCCCTGCGTACGCGTCAACTTAGTAGGCCCACAGGTCAGTCTCCCAACCGGTGCGCCCCAGATGTCAGTGGGAGGAATCATTTTTTCGCGTAATAAGGAGGCAGTTGATTGCGTGCGGCCAGGCCAGCGGAGGGAGTAGGGTGGGCCGAGGAAGCCTGCGCGGCATCACAGCGGGCCAAAAGAGGAGGGAGCAGGCAGTCCCGCCGGAGCTAGTTTAGGCGGCTGGAGCAAGAAGGTCAGAGATTGAAGAAGCAGCACAACCGTTGGATTAACTTCCAATGATCACTTATGCTAGAATCGTTTGTGGACTAAGTTGACAAAGCCAAAGTACACGCCAACCTAGTAAACCCACAAGTCAGCCTCCAAATCTATCCCAAACAGCATACAGCCCAAAATTTCTAGTCAGATTCAAATTAATTTTAAATCTAAATATACCTTAATTTAAATTCAATGAAATTTTACCCGCACAAAAACAATGAAATTTAAAATATCAAAATCCGAAAGAAAACAATATTTTGGAACTAATTGCCTGTTTGCCATATTTTTTTCATTTTACAGCCCATTTATTATTACTTATAGCCCATTTCTTATTACTTATAGCCCATTTTCTGGGCAAAATGCATCCCTCCTCGTCTTGAAAGATTTCCGGCCCAGCAGGGCATAGAAAAGCAAGTAGGCCTACGTTGGTTATTCTGCAAAAACAATAGCTGGCTAGCCATTTTCAGAAAGGAAAAAAAGCAAACTGGGTTGGTCATGTGCTAAACATATGAAATAAAAGCCTGGGCTAGACGGGCCACAGGTCCCGCACAACCCAGTTGATACCCTTCTCCTTCCCGAAAAAACAAAATTACTACGCGTGCTGCTGGGTCCCTACTGTCATCCTCACCATGTACAGTCATCTCCTTATTCCTCTCGGTTGTTGACCATGTTGACAACACCGGAGGGTGGCGCCGTGGTGAGCGAACCAAGGCGGAGGACGATGGTGAGGCCTCCGACGGGAATGTATAGGAGTCGGGGAAGATGTGCAGAGTTTTAGGGTGCGATGTGGCCATGATGCATGCACGGAAGCACGGCCAGCCATGGGAGGCAGGAGGAGGCGGTCCTGCCGGTGTTGGTTTGGCTTTGGCGGCTCGAGGAAGAAGAGACTGAAGAAACACGACATACGTTGAATGTCAAGCCAACGGTCAAGGTTGGCACAATCGTTTGTTGACTAAGCAGACACCAAGTAGCATATTTTTTTATATATAGGAAGAAAAGAAAAACTGGGCTTGTTGGCCTGGTAACATTCCCGAAACTGCGACCATTCGATCTTGTGTCGCAACTAAAACTACGAGGAAAATGTGTTCGTCTTCCGTCCTCCTCACGGGGAATGTTCGCCACATAAGTGACTAGCACCCTTGGTTTTCAACCGAGAGGTCTTAGGTTCGAGTCCCATGAACTCTCGATTTTGTCCTCCTTCCTTCCTTGCAAAAAAAGGGAAAGAAAATCAAAGACTTGGGAAGGCGTACAGAACAAGCTACTGTACCTGTAAAGAGACGTTGCCGAGTTATAGAAAAAAGAGAGACATGCTCCTGTAGCTGGTTCGAATCCAAACCTAGACTATGAGTATATATGGTGCTACGCTACTCTGCAAGTAAAGAAACTGACATATTCAACGTTCACTTCTCCTCTTCTCTACTTACTCTGCCTAGCATCAGAAGCTCTGGCTGCAGCAACCATGTCTGCTGGCTTCTCGTCCACCTGCTCTTCAGCAGGCAACAACCAGATACGTGCCAAGTCGCCACCCGTACCATCGCCTGTGGGTCGCATCACACCCCCGCCGGCACGCGCACCGCAGCCGATTGCTCATCGCAACCCGCTGTCATTGGGGTGGTGCCACTACTACAAATCATGGAGAGTCATCCGTTGCATCTCAACCACAATCCTCAACCCTGGCCGAGTCTTCTACAAATGCCCGAATCATGGGGTAATAATATGTTTCAATGTTGTTCTGCCGCTTTCAGTTGCTGATTTTATTAATAGTTTGGTTGATGATCTTCCAATTTGATTTATGCAGAAAAGGGAAGATTCGTGTGATTTGTATTTCTGGGAAGTTGCTGATGTGGGGGGAAGGCAATTACGCTGATTATTTGGTTAGCCAAGGAATCCCAATACCAGCAGGTTGGGGTGTTGGACAAGTAGCTGAAGGAACGGCAGAAGAGGAAGATCCAGAGCAGAAGGTTAAAGATGCAGTTCCTCTGATCATGTCCAAGCAACAGCTGCTAAACGACCTTGACAGTAATGAGGAGATGAAAGAGCTTGTGAAGATAATGGGCAAAATCGATGTGCTCTGTAGGATGATTGTCTCTTTATTTGCAGTGTATGTAGCACTCGTGATGTATTCAGTGGCTATGACATGAGCACTTTGCTGAAACTAGCACTACTAGGGAAAAGCCTAGCAACAACGCGGGTTTTAGGCCTATCAGTAGCGTGGGGCGATGCACTACTGATAAGGCGCTACAGCTAACGTGTAGCAGTAGCGCCTGCCATCCAACGCTACTATTATACATGGATAGCTGTAGCGCGCTTCAGTGAAGAGCACTAATGATATTATCTGCAGCGCTTTTTACAGGGCAGCGCTACTGGTAAGGCGACGCTACTGCTAACTTTTGCCCATCGCTACTACTAGTTTTATTAGTTTTTTTCTACATATTTGTTTTGTATTTGAATAGGCTTTATACAATAATTTTTAGCATATCATACACATACAAATGTAATCATAGCATATACATACAACTAGTCTCATCAAATCATGTTATCATCATAATCATCATCCAACACAAAGTGGTCTCTCGTCATCATCTCGAAAATAGTGATACAAGTCTCGATTACTTACAAATACATCGGCATCCATCTAAACAATGATATACGCAAGAAGAGCTATCAGTTTGAGTGAGAGCGGAACTATGCAGTACTTGAGGGCGTCGAGCTCAGCCAAACACGAAGCACCGCCGAGCACGTCCGGTGCCGGAGCCGGTGCGGGAGCCGGTGCGGGAGCAGGTGCGGGAGATGGTGCGGGACCAGGTGCTGGTGCAACGTTCCCCAAGAAGTCAGCAAGGGGAAAGTCTGCTGCATTTTTTTCTGGATTTTGCCTGGTCCAATTGAAAACGGCCGAAACCAAGGAAGTAGACATATCTACAACCACCTATTTTGCGGCAGCTACCGCTGTTGCGACTGTCTGAGATGATTTCTTCTGAACCGCAATCTCAACCTTCTTGTCGATGTTTTCTTCAGTTAACCTCCATCTTTCCTTTCTCTCCTCTGTGGTCTCACGGTAGTACTTCTTCCATGTGGCGACGTCTCCTACACCGTGCACGCATCCATATGACGGTCGAGTCTCCATCGGGAGTTGTTTCAATATGTTCAATGCCCGGTTGAATGGAGTGTCCCACTTGGGCCTCGCCAATGCCTCAGACGGCGAGTCGCTTTCGGCCACAATCCTGTGTTGCTCTCTCTGCAAAAGGTACAAGGATCATTTACAAATATGACTAACATGTGTAGTCAAATTGATCAGAAACTAAAATTACTAGTAGTCTAATGAACTCCGTCGTGACCGCGTTTGTCTCGTAAACCTTCTTCACTGGGTCCCAACAGTGCCGAGCCCTAAGGACGTCACGCTCCTGCGGGACGGTGAACTCCACCAAGGGGTCTGGGATGCCCAGACTCACAGCTTCGGCATCCTCCTTGGCCCATATGGACCTCTTCCCGCCGTAACCACGGCTTCCGAGGTGGTGGCTCCCAATGTTCCTCTCTTGAAGCCCCTTCATGTACTTAGACTTTTTTTGGGCAGCTTCGGCCATGCAAGTCGCCTTGAATATTTGAAACTGATCTTCCGTGATTGTCGGATTATCCTTTACAATCTCGGAGTAGGGTTCCTTCTTGTCGATGATCCTTGCTTTCACCCTTGTTTTCCAGGCGGCCAATGCGTCACTAAACTTGGTCATGGCATGTTTGTTTATCTTATTCATTGCTAGGTCCTTATTTGGATCTTTATAATCCTTTTCATTCCGGCCCAGGAACAAGAATATCTGGTGAAACTTCTGTAGGAGGGAGGGCCTCATATTATCTATCTTCTGTAGTTTCTCATTGTTGATGGTGGCGGTTGTCCGTACGATGCAGCCTATTTGATTGCCGTAGCACCTGCGCGCTTCCTCGGGTCCTTTGGCTCAAAAATGATGTCGTCCACCTCCGTGACCACCAGTCTAGTAGTCCTGAGTTTGTTAGGAAGTTGTTGCCTCTTTGTTTTCAGTTCTACACTGGCTCCGCTCCCCAAGGCAGCGCCGGTCTCGATGTCGGTCTGAGTCTCAGCTCCGGTCTCAGTCTCAGCACCGGTCTATGTGTCGGTCTTAGTCCCCGATGCCACTGATGGGCCCAGCAACAACATCGGTTGATCGTCGGCAAGGCTCAAAAATTCGTCTGCCGCCCGGTAGACGTCGTCGCAATCACCAGAACCCTGTCCTTCATCGTTGCTAGCCATGTTTCCTATGATTAAATCTAGTCAATTAATTCTAGACCTAATAAATGAATAATGACATAAAAAGGCCTATTGTTTTGCAGGAACGTTGACTCCTTCTCGGTGCGGCAAATCTCGAGCACTCGATATGTCCTAGTTTGTAGCACAAGTCATGCCAAAATTCAAGGAAAATTTTGGCATGACCCTTGCTAAAAACTGGACAAATAGAGAACCTGAAATTTGCCGGAACAGAAATGGATCAACAATCCGACAAAACATAGGCCACTCAGCTTCATTCCCTGGAAACAGTGTTCAAATATCCCTCTTCGACACTGCAACACATGTGCAAATATACACGAGGAACCACATGTCCAAATTTCACAAGCTAATTCGAAAACAAAGTGTAGAAGAAAATTCATTTAACTACTAATAGAACAAAATTCAGTTAACTTTAGTGTTCTATAATGATGAAAGGAAAAAAAATCAGTTAACTACTAATTTCATTCATTTAGGTTATTCATTTAACTTCACGTAATTAACCTACCGTACCACTACTACTAGCAGTAGTACTAACCTAATTAACCTAGCAAAACTCTACTGCCCTAACTGAAAAACATCTAATTAACATCTACTAGTACCAGTACTGCCCTAACCTAATTAACATCTACTAGTATCACTATATACTACAAGCAGCATCTACCCTAATTAAACCCTACTGCCCTAACTAACTTTTGTTGTAAACCAAATTTTTTGCTCTAACATCTACTACTTACCATCCTTTGCTCTAAACTAAATTTTTTGCTATAAACTAACTTTTGCTCTACTAATTTTTGCTCTAAAATGCAGAGAGAGAGAGGGGTGGAGGGGAGGGATGGGGGACTTACAGAGAGGAGAGAGACGGTGGTGGGGAGGTGCTCGGCGACGGAGGCAGGGGCGGAGAGGGCGGGCTCGGGCACGGGCAACGGTGGTCCTGGGCGGGCTCGGGCGGCGGTGAGGTGGAGGGCGGCGATGGTGAGGTCGAGGGCGGCCTCGGGGGGCGGCAAGGCTGAGGGCGGCCTCGGGTGGCGGCAGTGAGGATGACGGCGGCCTCGGGGGGAGATGGTGAGGTTGTGGGTCTCCATGCCAGCAGGAGACGGCAGCGAAGTGGGGCGACGGCGAATAGGGGAGACGGCGGCGAGGGCGAGGGATTTGGGGAAGAAGTGGCTGCCGGGGGGAACCGTTGTTTAAGTGAAACATAACGATAGAGCGTTCCTGGAAACGCGCTATAGCTAAGTTAGCTACAACGCGTTTCCTGAAAAGCGCTACTACTATTCCTTTCTCCTTTTTTCCCTTATTTTCATTTTTTTCTTTACATTTTATTTTTTTTCCTTTCTCCTTTTTCTATTTCTTTCATTTTCATTTACTTTTCTACTTGTTTTTCATTTTATTTTATTTTCGTTAGCAGTAGCGCCTTACACATAAACGCGCCGCTACAACAAAATTAGCGGCAATGCTGTTTCTAAAAGAGCGCTACTACTATGTGTAGCCGATCAGCTTAGTGGTGGGAATTTTTGTAGTAGCGCTTTTACAGCGGCACACGCTACTACTATATATGTTTCTGCAGCGCGGTTTTTTCGCCCGCGCTACTGTTGTCTACCAGCAGCGCCCTTTTTTTTAACATGCGCTACTGCTAAAGATCTGTGTATAGGCTTTTCCCTAGTAGTGTAGTAATGAATGAAACCTGTGTAGCAGGCTGGGTGTAGTGTTGTGAACATTTAACGATTTCTATTAACGGAAATCAGGGGGTATCCCCTTTTGCTCATAAATAAATAAATAGCAGAGGCCCTGTCGGGTCAGCTTTGTTCTCATTCGAAGACGTCGAGCAAATTGCAGTCCAACAGCAAACTATGTCATCAAATTCAAGTTTCACAGCCAAATATGAGTACAACTAAACAACAATGTCATCATGTTTTAATTGTCATACAATCACCAAACACAAATCAGCATACATAACAAGTGATGTTCTCACAACGAAATACTAAACAACATGTTCATCAGGTTTCAGTTGTCATAGCAAACACAATTTCACATAGTAGATAAAAAACGTCTTCTGACAGGCAAATATGACAAAAGCAATGTAATCATCATCGACAGCGGCAGCGTCAACATCTTCGCCATGTGTATCAGTCTGAATCGTAATTCCCCATAGTGTCATCTTCTTCTTCGTCCTCAACGTCCTCGAACGTTGGCTTCTTCTTGATCAACTCTTGTATGTCCACATCACGACAGGTAATCTTTTCGTCGGTATCATTGACATGATGGTTCTCAAGGATATTAGGAACATCTGTGTTATCTTGTACATTAGGAGCAGTGTAAGCATCATCTTGTTGTGCAACTTTGTTAAATGAATTCCTCTGCTCAAACCTTTGCAATACTCTCCAGTCATCGCTACGTGCAAATGTGTCTTCCAAGAAAAATATCTGTGTTGCTTGATTTGCCAAAATAAAAGGCTCGTTGGTCTGGTAGCCGCCTTGACATTGATGGATTTGAAATAATCATCATCTCTGGGTTTTGCGATCCTGGAAAACAGGTTATACCAACGATAGCACAACAGAACCACACACCGATGATCCTCGAAACTGGAGATATACTGTAACTGAACAATGTCTGTTATGTTAGCGTACATTTCAGTTGTCTCTTTGTCATATGTATCCGTGCTCATGATGGCACTGTTTTGTGTCTTCCTGCCTTTGTCTCGTGCAAGGGTGTTGTAGCGCACATCTCCAACAACACAAGATTCATAATGTCTTACCCGAGTATCAGGACCCATTTCTAGTGAGTAAAGGGCATCATCAACTGCCTGCCTATGGTTAGAAAATAGACAAGCTGATCATCTTATGTACTCAATATATTAAAAAAAACTGACAGTGCAATTCAAAAGCTTACATGGCTCTTGAACCATTTCGCAAATCCTGCCATAACCAGTTTGTCAATGTTTCTTGGACTTTGTGGCAGTAACTCTTTTTTGTAGATGCTACACAACATAGTGATCGCGTCAAACATCTAAATATATAAGAATGTGCTGCAGGTTTAGTAGATTACGATGTATAAGCTGCAGTACTGCACTTACTTGATATAAGGTAGTATCTCAGGACAGTTATTCAACACATACCAAACCATTTTGTCCAAATCTTTAGGTTTGTCCTCTTGTCGACTCTTCCCTGTAACTCAGAATAATTGAAAACATTGAGCCCGGGATTGTCTTCACCCACCTCTTTGCTAAGCTGATCAGCTGTTTCAATGTATTTTGAGCAGAATGTCAATGCTTCTGTAGCAATGTAGGCCTCTTCAATGGAACCCTCGGGTCTAGCTCTGTTCCTAACATAGCCCTTGAAAGTGCCTAGCCGCCTTTCAATAGGGTACATCCAGCCATACTGTACTGGACCTCTAAGTAGTGCCTCATCAAGTAGATGAACAACCAAATGCACCATCACATCAAAGAAGGCTGGAGGATATATCTTCTCAAGGTCGCATAGGATAGTTGGTATCTTGTCTCTAAGACGCTCCAAAGCATCTATCCTAATATTTCTACTGCAGAGTTCCCTGAAGAATTGTTCCAACTCTGCAACTGCTCTATATAAGTCAGGGCGGCCCAATCCTCTAAGGATAACAGGTAAAACCCTTTGAAGTAGGACATGGCAGTCATGAATTTTCAACCCTTGTACCTTGTTTCCATCTGCACTGACTCTCCTTTTAGGGTTGGAAGCAAATCCATGTGGGAATCTCACACGTGATAGGACCTCGCAGAATTCTTTTCTTTTTACCTTGTCCAAGACGTACACGGCTGGGCCATATCCCATGGTTTAACTTCATCTTGCACCTGCAAATCCTCTCTGATACCGAGGTGTGTCAAATCAATCCTAGATTTTAAGGTATCTTTCGTCTAGCCTTCAATATTAAGAAGAGCGACGATAATGCAGTCACATATATTTTTCTCGATGTGCATCACATCAAGATTATGCCGCAGATCCTAATATTTCCAATACTCCAAGTCCCACAAAGTGGACCTGCGGGTAAACAATAATCTCTCTTCTGCCCTGCCACGCTTCCTTTTCCCCCTACAATTACCAGGATGGTTTCCTGCTGTAATATGCCTGACCTTCTCTAATTCCACTTGCAACTCATCGACGGTGAGCCTCTTTGGCGCATCATGGTTTTCATGCTTTGCATTGAACACATGTCTTCGGTATTTTCTAGGATGCGGCTTGTCCTTGGCAAGGAAACGGCAGTGTCCAATGTAACATATCTTGCTAAGTATTGTGTATGACAGCGGATTCTTGTCACAGCGAACACATGCATTGTAACCATGTGTCGTTCGCCCTGATATAGTGCCCAGAGCTGGATAATCATGGATGCACCTAATTTTAACAGCATGCAGAAAGAAATTAGCTGTGGGCTGCTATATAGGTCTCGACTGAGAACACCCCTCCATAGTTGTTGAAGTTCCTCCACAAGAGGCTCCATGAACAAATCAAAATCCTTTCCAGGTCTTTTTGGACCTGGGATGAGCAAGGCCATCATGTAGTTTGATTCTTTGGTGCAGACATTTGGAGGCATGTTTTAAGGGATAACAAGCACTGGCCATATGCTATATGTGGCGCTCTGGTGGCCAAATGGGTTAAATCCTTCTGAAGCTAAGCCAAGTCTAATGTTTCTTGGGACAGCAGCAAACTTTTTGTGTTTATGATTGAAGTTTTCCACTCACTACCATGAGATGGATGGCTCATTACATTCTGATCTCTGTACTCCTGGTTCCTAGAATGCCACAGTACATCCTCTCTTGTTTCAGCATCATGAAACAAACTCTGCAATCTTAGTATAATTGGAAAATTTCTCAAAACGTGACGAGGAATCCTCTTCACAGCATCGTCATCTTTCCATCTTGATGACTTGCATTTCGGGCATTCACTTAAGTTGGCATAATCCTTCCGGAATAGAACACAATTATTCTTACACACATGGATCATATCATTTCCAATTCCAACTGCACGAAGGAAATTCTTCATTTTACTGTAGGTGTGTGGCAGCTCAGACGCATCTAGGAAAGATTTGTGGAAAGCAGCCAACATCACATCGAATGATTTGTTGGTCATCCGCTCAGATGTCTTCACCTGAAGAAAGGTGACCATAGCTGAGAATACTGACAGCTTATTTCCTGGGGTGACAGCCACGTTGCATTGTTCCAACATGCGGGCCCACCGTTTTTCTTCTGCAGGTGAGAGTTCACGGAATGCACGATAATTTCGTAGCATTGTTTCAATGTTGGTCAAACTCACTGGCTCCGCCACCACCACCTCCTCCTCCTCTTCCACCTGAGCATCAGGCAGATCAAGATGGTGATCTGCTGCTTCCACGTAGTCAATAACATTGACGTTCATAGTTTCACCATGATGAACCCACCTAGTATATGTGACCGACATCCCATACAAGTGTAGATGATTTTGCACAGTTGACTAGGGTCTTGTAACTGAATTCATACATCTGCTACACGGGCAGAGCACATCTGATTTCGGACCACCGTACTCAGCTCTGATAAAGTTCATGAAGTTTTCAACCCCCTTGACATATGCAACGGAGAATCTTCGAGCAGAAGTTATCCAAGTCCTGTCCATCTGTTAAACATACAAATTAGTTCTTCTACTAGATATTACAGGAAAAACATATATGTTTTTTTATGAAGTCCTGAAAAAAATACCTAGGTTGATATCTAAAGCTATGGCAACTTATTTGGACGAGCAGATCTAAGTAACGAAATATATGTAAAGCTAATTCAGCAAACAGATTTGAGTGCTAAATTATGGCAGGCTATTTCAGCAGTCAATGAGGCCGAGCACACAGCCATCAAACTATCGAAGGCCATCGCAACAACAAAGATCGAGTATAAAACGGTGTAGAGCTATTTCACCTAAAAGATTGGCTACTAGACCATCGCAATCTACGTCACAATAAATATATGGCAGGATATTTTAGCAACTAATCGGCATTGGGATGCCATCTCATCTAAGCAGATTGAGTGCAGAATAGGGCAACGAAGCTTCTTAAGCAGAGCATATTGACTGTAAACTACTTCGGCAAACAGTGAGATTAACAGCGTCTATCAGCTAACATTCAGCGCTACACCGATATGAACGGGGCCTCAGTCTAGAATGCATGTACCGTGGGAGAAGCTGACCACCGTGCGTCTCCACACGAATGTCACTAGCGGTGGCGGCGCTGACTGCCGTGCACCTCCACAAGAACGTAGCCAGCAGTGGCGACGCGGCTAGAGGACGGCAGTCTACGAGAGCGTACTATGGGAGCAAGAGGATCGACGTGCGTCCCCTCGACGAACCGTGGCGCCGACGTATCGGTGCAGCGGGGAGGGCGGCTTTGGCGGAGCGAATGGAGTGGAGGGGGACGGGGGAGGAGGTGTGGGGAATATTATTGGCTAGTTGGCCGAAGGGCGGTTGAATCGGATTTGGGGGGATTTTTGGGTGGGGGGGGGAGGATTTTCGCACGGTGGGCGGGGGGAGTTTGGCGCATGGTCAATTTCTCCAAGTGCAGTCCCACGTGCTAGTGAAGAGGCAAGCCGAAGCGCGTTCCGTTTGCGTGAGCCGTGTGCAGGACCGGACGTGTGTGGGGTGCAATGCGACCGTGACTGGAGTGTTGTGAGTGTACCACCTTTTTTCCTTTTAAACTAGATGCTTCGCCCCCTCAAAAAAAATTGTTGCTTCACGCGATCCATCGATACTACTACTAGTAATCCGGTAATCCTGACTAAAGCGGCACGGCCGGGACTTTTCCCGCGCGATATGCTGGGAGGTTGGCTTAGTTGGGTTTTTTAGGACGAGTAATGCTACACCTACGTAATCCTAGTTACATAATTAACGTAATGTGAAATGTGTGAGCTGTTGATTGTAGATTGGGGGGAGGGAGGGGCCCACCACCATGAAAATCAGGGGAGGAGAGAGAGAGGCAATTTACGTTAACCCTTTTGTAGGTTCCCGTAGATGTAGAAAGATGTGAAATGCGTGAATGTGTAGTGGACGTAATATTGGAGTGCCTAAGATAAATTGTGTATGTATTGACCCTATGTGTTTATTTTACTTCGCATGTTAGATTTGTCTCGGTTCAATAAAAGGCAGAGTTGGTGATGATGGTGTGGTCATCCTGCAATATATGTCGTCCGATCTATATCTAACGGATAGGAAGGAAACTATGACAATTTACCCGCACTCCTCTCCACATTTGCAGATAAGGCTTTCCCTCGTTCATCCTTTTCTCCCACATGATCTTGATCTTCCGTGCAATGCATGGGCATCTTGCTAGTACTCCTACAATATACTATATTATTGTGAAATTTCATATACACCGACCGAGATTAATGCAAACACGGCAGATTTTCATTACATTTCGAACTTTTATAGGACAGAAAAATAAAAGAAACCCGACCCTAAACCTATTCTACGGCAGCGACCGACGTCCTCCATCTGCGATCTCTATGTAGGGGGCGTGGTTCAAGACCTGTGAAGTGAAGGTGCGGTCTCCGGCGAGGAAGAGTAGAACACGGGATACAGACCGGCCAGTTGGCACACCATGCCCTGCTGCCTCCCATGCCCTACTCATCCTCGGATGAGTCCCCGACCTCGGCGGTGCCGGATGTTGGACGGCGACAAGTAGGACGCGTGGCTGACGGTGCTCCTGTCGTCGGTCGTCGGCGTGGCCACCGCTTGTGCGGTCGCGTCGGCGTCCGACTACGCCGCTATTGCGTAGCGAGAGGCGACCTCGAGCTTCATCCCCGAAGACAAGCTCTCCCGCAGAGCGTTCGCACTTGCGGTCATGGCGGATGTGGTGCCAGGTAGGAGGACGACGCGCTATGGTGTGGAGGTTAGCTGGGCGTTGCTGCTTTAAGTAGCACATTCCGGTGAGGCCAAGCGTCCGGGTGCGTCATTAAGTCACCAGAGTTGGTTCCTCGGGCACCGAGCCGCTTAACAATGACATACAAACGGACGACATGAATGCGGACAGCTGGCGCCGGCTGGGAACGCACCGCGCGAGTGCGCGAGGGACGAGGGTTTTGGTGTGCCAGGGTAGTCAATTGCGGTCGTGGCAACGTTGGAGATACCCTTTGCTCACATGCGATCCCCGCATGTCATTGAAAAACAAAGATGACCCGGCATGGTCTCAGGTCCTGAGGATGTAGTTGGCCGTGCTACACCACTCCGCGGACGCATCGCGGCGCCCCGTGCATCCTCGACGAGCCGGGTGTTGGGGTGTGTTTGGCTTGTGGCCAAAGTGCACCTTACCAAAATTTTGATCATGACCCAAAGATTGGTCTTTGTTTGGATGGTTGCCATTTTTTTGGCATGCCAATGAACTCTAGCCAACTCTAGTTCATTTTTCTTGCCAATGTCGGCCAAATCATGGGCAACCAATACTCAACCAAAATTTTGGCTACCCAATGCTTTGATGGGGCAACCTTGGGCACAAACCAAACATACTGTTGGTCGTGCCACAACACTAACGCCACCCTCGGCACACTGAAACCGACCATGTCTAGCAACGACATGAGCGTGTCGCTCACCGTGGTCACCGTATCCAGAGGCGGTGCTGGAGATGCGCCACGTTGTTGGCCCCAACGACCCACATGAACGGTTGTCGGTGGCGAGGAGGTCGTGGGCCAACTCATCCATTGGACTAGTATGCGCTACTTCATCCCGACGGGGGTGCCCCACATGTTGGTTTCCCTGTTTTCTCGGCCATATTCGAGCGTCAGTGCTCCGCATTGTGCATTAGGCCTTTCACTATGTAGGCCAAGCGAGAGAACTTATTGTTTATTTGAGCCGTTCAAGTATAATCATGTGGCGTTTGCTTATTTCTCATTCCTCTCCAACCCTCTTCTCCATCGATCATGTCGCCCTCCGATCGAGTCCATCCTCCCGCATGCCTCATTTGAACATTCTGCCAAGTATCATTCGCATGTCCCCACCCTAGTCCTCTTTCAATCGATCTCCGGACCCCGAGATGAAATCGAGAGAGAACGAGTGGGGGCACGTGATACCTAAGGCGGATTCAAAATTTTGAACCGGTGATCATAGCATCCGCAAATCATATATAAAGGGTATTCAATGTTCGTTTCATTTTTGAATGTACAATATACTCCCTCCTATCCTTTCTAGTTTACATATAAGTTATATGTGTAGTCAAAGTATCTCTACTTTGATCAAAAAGGTATCAACATTCAACAACGCCAAGTCAATAATGTTAGATTCTTACGTACTCCTAGGTTTGTACTCGAGATGGTTTCCAATTTGTTTTCAACCACGTGAATGTGCTTGTTCTCGCGCATGCTCTTCCTAATAGGATTTCGCCACGTATAGCCAGTCCAATAGTAACTTTTTTAAGCTCCATGTCCAGTAGTACACGTGGGGTACTGACAACATCTGTACTCCCTCCTTCCATTTATATAGGGCCTATGTGGAGGAGAGAGATGTGAAAAAGTAAGGGGAGTGAGCTCTCATGCAAGAGCCTTAGCTATATACGCATTCCTAGTTAAATACTACAATAAATATGAAGAAAGAGATAGAGAGGAGATGGAAAAAAGTACTAATGCAATAGCCAAGCTTATATATTTTTTTGCGGGAAATAGCCAACCTTATAGCCCACACTACCGTATGAGTGCATATAATAGATAATGGCTATAGATGACATGGCAGTCCCTCATAGCCGTCGACTGGCTATATTATTAACCATGCTCTAATGCGTTTTTAAAACCGCATTTGACTATTAACAAGATTAATAGTACATGAGATGTATAATGTGAAAATTATATCATTGGAAACTCCTTTCACATACGAATTTGACCGTATGCTTTGTGTAAGTTGCATGTCATATATTATTACTCTAACATTTGGTCAAAGTTAGCCTCGAAAAATGCATTAGGCCCTGTATAGTAAATGGAAGGAGGGAGTAGTAGTGGAAGTGGATCCTCTGACATAGGTATCCCTGCCTTACCCTCCCTTTCGGTCACTTACTGGCGGACCCCATGCTTGCTAGGCCCCGCATGTCAGTTACTCAATGGGTTCGGCCACGTCAGGGGATCCTCATCCATAGTATACTCCCTCTGTTTTTATTTACTCCGCATAAAACAGAGGGAGTGGTAGTATAATAAATAACGCGGGCGGGGGAGGGGGAGAGACGTCGGTTTGCTCTCAAATGTGATCCCACAAGCGAGCGAAAACGCAAGACCAAGCGCGTTCCATTTGGTGAGTGACATGGAGGGTCCAGCGTGCCAGGCTGCAACGTGAACGCGACAAGAGCGATGTACAGTCAAAACCGATTGACCAATCGTCACCGGAACCACTATTCACACCAGAACCTTCGCTGCTCGGCCTACGCCAGCCACTCCCCTAAAACCACACCTAATCTTCAGCCCATTCCCCCACCTTTCAATCCCCTAGCCCGCATCAAGCGTCCCCTAGTTCGCCGGAAAGCCATGGTGCACCGCAAGATCACTTACTACAAGATGCTGACGCCGGAGCGCTGCGCAAAAATCGTGGCGGCGATCGGTGCCACAGACCTCTGCTCCCAAGCTCGCTTTGCGGCGGGCCAATCCTCGAGTTCTCTGGAGCCAAGCTACGAGGAGGAGGAAGCCGATCCAATGTTCATGGCAGAGGTCGCGGCGCAGAAGGCCCCCGATGGGTATGAGACGATGGACGTCGACTTCGTGCCGGCGTCCGAGTCCCCCATGGTGCAGGTGGACCAGCGGTTCAACATGGTGATACTAAAGGAGGACCAGGAGGCAGAGGCTCAACTCGACGCAGAGCGCGCGCATGCCGGTGCCATCGAGGCTCTCGTGCAGGCGGAACCGGATGTCGTGGATGTGAACCGGGCGGCGGAGGCTCAACTTGAGGTGGAGCGCGCGGATGCCACTGCCATCGAGGCCCTCCTACATGCGGAACCGGACGTCCTGGACTTGAATCGGGCGACAGAGGCTCGACTCGACGCAGAGCACATGGATGCCGCTCTCATCGACGCCGTCATGTAGGTGGAACCGGACGTCTTGGACTTGAACCGGGTGGCGGAGGCTCGACTCGACGCGGAGCGCGCAGATGCCGCTGCCATCGAGGCCCTCCTGCAGGCGGAACCGGACGTCCTCGACTTGAATAGGGTTGTGCTCTCGTCTGTGCAGAGCGCCCGCACGCTCCGCATGAACGAGTGGCTAGAGGCCGAGGACAACCATGGTTCGGAGACACACGTCGGCAGCTACAGCTGGTTCGCGCCGGCAGCCAAAGACGACGAGTCCGTCTCGTTTCGCGAACAGTGATAGTTTTTCTTTATGTTGTTGTTTTTATAGATCTTTTGCTGTGTAAAAACATATATTTGTTATGCAAGTCGCCTGACTTGGGTCAGTCTACCATTTCAGGCGGTTGGATGAATATCCAACGTCTCCTAACCCTTCTTTCCTTCTTCCTCACCTCTTCTTCTTCCCCAATAGACCACCGCACGGGCCTTACGGATAGTCCCCAACATGCGGTTGGATAAACATACTCTATGAACGAAAATTATGTGTCAGCGATAGGATGGCTGAGTTTGGTTTGTTCACATGCGACGCCACGTGTTAGTGAGGGTGTGTTCCCTTGGTTGGGTTTGCGGCGTGCAGGAGCGACTGTGTGAGGGTGCGGTGCGACCGCGGCGTGCAGGAGCGATCGTGTGAGGGTGCGGTGCGACCACGACAGCCGTGCACAAGTGTACCTCCTTCTCATTTTGAAAACTTTAGGCAAGCTTGGCAAAAATGTGTGGCGAAGTTTGGCAATGCAAGGCCTAGACCCAAACAGGATAAGTACGTACGTACTAGGAGTACTAGTGTTAAAAAAGAAAGGCGGGGTTTTCCTTCGCGGGATTTAATCAATACAAATCCTCGTTTCACATGTCAATTAATGCGTATATTTTTCTCCAAAGACCAAAGAGCTAACCAACTCACTCCTCATCGCTTGATTAATGCAGCGCCATGCAAACCAAGCTTCTCACTTCTGCATGCATGCAGGGGATATTAATGTCCTTGGTTGCTAGTACGAGGCAAACCCCATCAATTTTGCCTCGATTAGTGTTAGTGGCCTTTTGCAAATTGTAATTTTGATATACTGGCCTTGTGTACAAAAAAATGGAGGTAGTAACTATATTTGACTTCCTTCCCCATTGTGGTGACGTCGACGAAATATTTTTTTTGTGGTCTGGCAAAGTGCGTTCGACGGAGAACACCATTGAGGGAGACCATGGTAATTCATTCGCAAGTGCCGCCTGCAAGCCGAGACAACTGCCTTATTTGCATCCAGGAAGTCCGCTGAACCAAAGGACTGGTACTACTAGGAGTACACAATAGCATCGTCCGTCCAGCTTAGTGCGATGAGATGGTTTCTCAAAGAAGACGATTGAGAAGCGGAGTCAGCGAAGAGTGAAATGATGGTTGCTTCATCCATGCTTTTGTGATTTCACACCTCACTGCTTTGTGATTTGTGATAGAAGGGACAGGGGAGTAGACTGTGTGCTCTATATTGTACTACATGCGTCCAAGCATGGGAGAAAGAGGAGAGACGTTGCATTTTTCTATTCCTTCAATCAATCAATCAGGGAGCTTCGGTTCCATCTTTTTGGCTTTGGCAACACCGTCCACAATGGTTCCCACGATGCCCAAAGCTATTTTCACATTTGGCTACACATTGTGGATGCCCTTAACCATACCACTTGGTTTTGCTCCTGTGTGCTATCTATACAAATCTCAGTTATATTGATCTAAAAAATTATAGAATCAAGATTAGTAAAAAGGAGGTGATTTTGCCGTGCGGATGGCGGGGGAGGTTTCTTATTTTTAGAGGATGTTGTCCTAGCGGTTTGCTAACATGCGGTCCCACATGTCAGTGCTTTACCAAGCCGATCCGCGTCCCACATGAGGCAGAACAACGGCATAAGCAACACGTGGTTAAGTTGAAGAAGAGGAGGGAGAAGCAGATTCAGCAATGAGTGAAATGATGGTTGCTTCGTCCCTCCAACTTCTTTTTTTAGCATTATTACTTCATCCCTTGAACTTAACTGCGGGAAATGTGCAGCTTTGTGATTTGACGCCTCATTGCTCATTACTACGCTGGCGCCATGACTGCAGTGCTTCACCCCGGCTGCTCTGCACTGTATTCCGGTATGGCACGTGGACCCGGTAGCTTGATGTCCCACATGTCGGCGAAAGGGACTAGAAGATTTATGAAAGCGAGCGCTCCACTCTTACGACGGAGGAGTACATGACACGACGGCCCAGTGAACTGTCACTTGTACTGTATAGTACTATAGTTTTGTTGTTTTGCACGATCCATCGATACAAACCCGATTAAACAGGAAAGGGCGGGATTTTTCCTGCGCGGTAGATGATACTGGCCATACATTTCAAAGGCAATTTTAATATATGCAAACTGAATAATTAACAATATGATATCTAGTAAAACTAAAAACACATGTGATTTATTGAGTTAGAGTGTAGTAGTAGTACTTTATTGCATAGTTGTTAGATGTAACATGCGAGAACGTGTAGAGATGTAGTTTTGGAGGTCCTACAAAGAGAAAAGCGTAATACGGTCACCGAACTTCAGAATAAGCTGATTACGGTCACTATATACATTTTGCGGTGATTACACGGTCACTTGCTCATGGTTGAGCATCGGATTGCACTCTGTTGACCGGCTAAATAGTCTGCGTGGCGCCATGTTGACTAGTTAAATTGACCACATTTCTTGTGGGTCCCACCTGTCAGTTCGCATAGGGAAAAGGTCAGATAAACACAAATTTACACAGGCACGACAAGACTCCAACCCATGCACGAGAATCACCTGGTTGTGTATGTGTCTGTCAGGGCCTGATGTGTGTGCATGCACGTGTAGGTTGAGCACTTGAGCGTGAGAGTGTGTGTCGGTCGTGTGGTGTACTGGTGTGTGCATGCATGCATGTGTGTGTGTGTGAGTGTTGCGTGCGTGCGTGGCTGCGTGTGTACGTGTGAGTGTTGCGTGCATGTGTGGGTGCATGTGTTTGTGTGAGTGTTGCGTGCATGCAGTTTGTGTGCATGTGTGCGAGTGTGTATAATCACCACACCAGCTCATGTGTGTTAAAATAGACGGCTCAGCATACCAATACAAGGCCACCTTGTCCGCTGTGCCCGCGGTCATGACTTCGAACCACCGTCCAAATATATTTTTGTGTTTGTTTTCATTCCTACTAGCAAGATGCTCGTGCATTGCACGTAACATCAAGATGCATTTGTATGACTAGTTTATCTTGTGAGAGAAAAGGATGAACGAGGGAAGGCCTTATTTGCAAATGTGGAGAGGTGTGTGGGTACTTTTTTGCAAAATTGCCATAGTTTCTTTCCTATCCATCAGATATAAATCAGACGGCCTATATTGCAGGATGGCAGGCACACCATCATCACCAACTCAATTTTTATAAGAGTGTATTTTATGTATTTTATAAGAGTGTAGATGTAGAGTAGATACAAGTCGACAGGTGGGCACCATGGTAGTGAGATAATGTGATGCAACACTAGAGGTGCCACGTGGAGCGTTTAACTGGTCAACTAGTCATGTCATGAGCAAATACAAAGTTGTATGGTGAGCCCGTGACTGTATAATAACCACTAAACATAAATGGTGACTGTAATGAGTGGATTCTAAAGTCCAATGTACGTATCATGCTTTCTCTTCAAATGCAATGATCGTCATTGCATATATCGCGAGAGAAAGATGAAACATGTGTGAATTTTCTGGGGGCTTACTTTTAGAGGACCTGGAGATAGTTTTGTGTGCATACGTGAAAGGGGCGTACACGGGGGGTATGCAATGGAGAGAGAGAGAGATGCTCTTCGTTTCTCTTTATTATGACTAACTTTGTATATAGTATAAAAATATACAAATTCATAGTGCGGAATAAATATCATTGTGGGCACCATGCAATGCAAATTAGCGTTAGTACTCCTCCATATAACTTTGTAATGTTGTATATATGTAGAAACTCTAAAATATTTTTTTGGCCACACTTTATTCAAAAGGAATGTTGTATGCGAAATAAACGTGAAGAGAGGGCTTTTTAGATCAATGGGGTACGTGATGTAACATGTGTGAATGTGTAGTTGATGCATTTGCGGGGCCTAGAGAGGTATGTGTGTGTATTACATATTCGAGAGAGGCATGGATAGAGGGGCCGACGGGGGGGCGTGGGAGAGATAGCATGAGAAATGAGAGTGGTCTAGAGAGAGAGACGAATATGATGTCAAGACGAGAGATTCCATTCCCTTGAGTGTATATATGCAAGGGCGGAGCGAATAGAGGCACCAGGAGAAATTTTTTGTGTGTGTGCTGTTTGTGTTGGTATGTGTGGGTGTGAGAAGGTAATGAGATGTGGGGGCAGAGGGTGTGTCACCGCGTGAGGTCCGGTGGGTCGAGGTGAGGCCCTTCATTCGGTTCCATCCTGCGCCACATTGGTCGGCCCATGACGCATTTAGGAAGACCCATGGATGACTAATCGTATAAGACAAAGGTAGCAGAATTGTGAAGGACTCTGTGTCCACTGACAAAGTCGGCTAGGATTTGTAACCCTAGGTTCTCCGACTAAGGTAACCCCTTTATCTCTGATATTACTATTCATCCAACCTAACTTTAAGAGGCATCCTACAGAATGCTCTGCTAGAATCATACTCGTCGATTAGGAAGAGAGGTGTGAGACAATGCGTGAGAGACAGGCCTAAAGATAATGTGCGTACCTGAGACACGTAGTCAGGTCCATGTATATAGAAAGGGTCGATGGGGATTGTGCGTGTGTATGCTTGCGAGAGGAAGAGTGCTTGTGATAAAGGTTAGTGAAAACAGTTGTAATTGGTTACGAGAGGGAGGGAGGGTTATATCTAGAGCATGTGTGCGACAAAGACACCTCGGGAGAGAGTGTGTGAGCATGTGTGAGAGACCACCGATGGAGAGTGAAACTACACGTAAAAGACTGTTGTACACATTGATTAAAGATATAAATTGTATCTAAATATTAGGATGGGATCATGATATTTGCAATTCGCGTAAGGAGCAGTCATTGATCCATCAGACATCTAGATTCTATCAAATTTGAGCATGTCTATGTTATTATTCGACACAATTGATCCACATAGTTAGTATTTTGAACTCCAAACAATGCATCTCTTTAGCAATCGAATATAAATGTGAGTATAGTTCATGTTGTGTGTGTAAAGCACATTATACATACGAAAGTTACACAATGAACATTATAAATAGCTACCTATGAACTAGCATACATTTGAACTCAACTTAAGGTGGTTTAAAAAAATTGAATTCAACATGAAGTCCATTCAATTATTTGAGTTTGATATCATGGCATTTGTAAATCATACCTAAATTATAGGGGCACCAATCTTTGCTCTGATTTTGTACATAATAGCATATGTAGTCGTGTACAAAATCAATTCAAATTTAGCTCCTCCATTCCAAAATAATCGTAGTTATAGGATTTTCAAGTGTCAAAATTTCAAAAAGAAGCGGATAATTTAATGAGATTTTCAAATATACAAGGTCAAATATAACGTTATCTATTTAGGTCAATCCTCATAGTTCAAGAGTACTCTAAACGTGAATGCTTGTGTTTCAAAATTTGGAACGAAGTGCCAAAAGAGCCTCTACTCGCCGGAAACCGCGTGAGACCAATGTTTGGTAGTACAAGGAAATTACTTTTCTAATAACTCCGACCCGTGAAACCTACCGGCCCGACGTCCAAAGGTCTAAACCGAGGTAGCTTTGTAGCTTCATCTAGACGCCACGCAACCGCCTCTGAAAAACATTCATATACAATGGCCGCCTAAGCACACATGCGCCCGGCCAAAAATCGCTCCTGCCCACTATTTGGGACACCTGGGATTACCATCCTACCCCCGACCCGCAGTAGGTCCGAAATTTAAGAGGGGGGCAAAGTTTGTACTTTACCCAAATTTCAAACAAGCGTGTCCCATCTTCTGTTC